>NW_026111865.1:55000-118644 GCF_024679095.1 Eriocheir sinensis | reverse complement strand
CTTAAGAAATTTTCACTTAATAACAGGGTGTAGATTCTTTTCTCTTGAGAAACGTCGCCTCCGAGGAAAACTGATCGAATGTTTTAAAATACTTAATGGTTTTACTAACGTAGACAGAACAAAATTGTTTATGATCGATGACACTTTGCGAACGAGGAACAATGGCACAACACTCAAATGTAGACAAGTAAATTCAGACTGCACCAAATTTTTCTTCACCAACGTTGTAGTGCGAGAATGGAATAAGCTCCCACCATCAGTGGTCCAGTGTAACACGATTGACTCCTTTAAAAACAAGCTCGACCGTCACTTCCTTAAACTTAATATTAACTTGAGTAGAAAAGCATCGTTTTGGAGCCATCTGATTAATGTAAAATCACTTCGGTTTAAGGACAGACCACCTAGTCTGGACCATGGGGTCTGTGTGGTCTGAATTTCTATGTAAATATATGTAAATCTTTCGGATTCTATCCCTCTCTCTGTTCCTTTATCTCCAGTTTCCTTTCCGGCCGTTCTACCTCTGCGGTGGTAGACGGTCACTGTTCATCCCCTTAACCTATTAACAGTGGTGTTCCACAGGGCTCTGTCCTGTCACCCACTCTCTTCCTGTTATTCATCAATGATCTTCTTTCCATAACAAACTGTCCTGTCCACTCATACGCCGACGATTCCACTCTGCATTATTCAACTTTTTTTCAATAGAAGACCATCCCAACAGGAAGTACATGACTCCTGACTGGATGTTGCAGAACGCTTAACCTTAGACCTTGCTATCATTTCCGATTGGGGTAGAAGGAACCTTGTGTTCTTCAATGCCTCAAAAACTCAATTTATCCACCTATCAACTCGACACAATCTTCCAAACACCTATCCCCTATTCTTCGACAACACTCAGCTGTCACCTTCTTCAACACTAAATATTCTCGGTCTATCCTTAACTCAAAATCTTAACTGGAAACTTCACATCTCTCTCACTAAATCAGCTTCCTCGAGGTTGGGCGTTCTGTATCGTCTCCGCCAGTTCTTCACCCCTGCGCAGTTGCTATCCATATACAGGGGCCCTCTCCGCCCTCGTATGGAGTATGCATATCACGTGTGGGGGGGCTCCACTCACACAGCTCTATTGGACAGAGTGGAGTCTAAGGCTCTTAGTCTCATCAGCTCTCCTCCTCTTACTGATAGTCTTCTACCTCTTGAATTCCGTCGTGATGTTACCTCTTTTTCTATCTTCTATCGATATTTTTACGCTAACTGCTCTTCTGAACTTGCTAACTGCATGCCTCCCCCCATCCCGCGGCCTCGCCTCACACGACTTTCTAATCAAGCTCATCCCTATACTGTCCAAACCCCTTATGCAAGAGTTAACCAGCATCTTCACTCCTTCATCCCTCACGCTGGTAAACTCTGGAACAATCTTCCTTCATCTGTATTTACTCCTGCCTACGACTTGAACTCTTTCAAGAGGAGGGTATCAGGATACCTTTCCTCCCGAAATTGACCTCTCTTTTTGGACATTCCTATGTACTCTATTCGGGAGCAGTAAGTAGAAGGCTTTTTTTTCATTATTGTTTTTTTTTTTTCATGCCTTTGAACTGTCTCCTTTTCTGTAAAAAAAAAAAAATGTACACACCAATCCTGGGAGGGGGGGGGGGGAGATGCACCTTGCTGGCACCTCCAAGGCACAGACCTTCATGAATGTACATACCTGTCTTGGGGGTGATGCACCTTGCTGCCACCTTCAAGGCACAGACCTTCATGAATGTACACACCTGTCTTGGGGGTGATGCACCTTGCTGCCACCTTCAAGGCACAGACCTTCATGAATGTACACACCTGTCTTGGGGGTGATGCACCTTGCTGCCACCTTCAAGGCACAGACCTTCATGAATGTACACACCTGTCTTGGGGGTGATGCACCTTGCTGCCACCTTCAAGGCACAGACCTTCATGAATGTACACACCTGACTTGGGGTTGATGCACCTTGCTGCCACATTCAAGGCACTTGTCTGGCTGTGCAGGAAATGTTATCTTGTCTGCTGGTGTTTATAAGTATTGGAAATTTTCATATTATGTTAGACAGAAACAATATAAGATGCATCCCCTAAATGTGAATGGGTAAGGGAGTGGGATTAAAAAATTATAGACACTAATTTGTTTTAATGAATAACATGAAAATTATCCTGTTCAAAAATTTTACTTTATAATATCTTACTATTAATTATAAGAGATAGGCATATCATAGGAATGGCAAGCTTTCCGAGTATGTAAATGGTACTACATCCTCCTTGACAGCTAAATGGTACTATATCCTCCTTGACAGCTAAATGATTCTATATCCTCCTTGACAGTTATACGGTACTACATCCTCCTTGACAGCTAAATGGTACTACATTCTCCTTGACAGCTAAATGGTCCTACACCTTTTTTGACAGCTAAATGGTACTACATCCTCCTTGAGAGCTAAATGGTACTACATCCTTCTTGACAGCTAAATGGTACTACATCCTCCTTGACAGCTAAATGGTACTACGTCCTTCTTGACAGCTAAATGGTACTACATCCTCCTTGACAGCTAAATGGTACTACATCCTCCCTGACAGCTAAATGGTACTACGTCCTTCTTGACAGCTAAATGGTACTACATCCTCCTTGACAGCTAAATGGTACTACATCTTCCTTGACAGCTAAATGGTACTACATCCTCCTTGACAGCTAAATGGTACTACATCCTCCTTGACAGCTAAATGGTACTACTTCTTCCTTGACAGCTAAATGGTACTACATCTTCCTTCACAGCTAAATGGTACTATATCCAACTTGACAGCTAAATGGTACTACATCCTCCTTGACAGCTAAATGGTACTGCATTTTCATTCACAGCTAAATGGTACTACATCTTCCTTGACAGCTAAATGGTACTACATCTTTTTTTTTCTTTTTTTACAACAGAGGCAGCTCAAGGGGGCACAAAAAAAGAAAACAATAATAAAAAAAGCCCGCTACTAGCTGCTCCTAAAAAGAAACAAAAGAGGTGGCCGAAAGCAAGATCAAATACGGGAGGAGAGATGTCCTGATACCCTCCTCTTGAAAGAGTTCAAGTCGTAGGCAGGAGGAAATACAGATAAAGGAAGATTGTTCCAGAGTTTACCAGCGTGAGGGATGAAATAGTGAAGATGCTGGTTAACTCTTGTATAAGGGGTTTGGACAGTATAGGGATGAGCATGAGTAGAAAGTCGGGTGCAGCGGGGCCGCGAGGGGGGGGGGGGTCATGCAGTTAGCAAGTTCAGAAGAGCAGTCAGCGTGGAAATATCGATAGAAGATAGAAAGAGAGGCAACATTGCGGCGGAATTTAAGAGGTAGAAGACTATCAGTATGAGGAGGAGAGCTGATGAGACGAAGAGCCTTAGCCTCCACTCTGTCCAGAAGAGCTGTGTGAGTGGAGCCCCCCCACACATGAGATGCATACTCCATACGAGGGCGGACAAGGCCCCTGTATATGGACAGCAACTGTGCAGGGGAGAAGAACTGGCGGAGACGGTACAGAAAGCCCAGCCTCGAGGAAGCTGATTTAGTAAGAGATGAGATATGAAGTTTCCAGTTGAGATTTTGAGTTAAGGATAGACCGAGGATGTTTAGTGTTGAGGAAGGTGATAGCTGGGTGTTGTCAAAGAATAGGGGATAGTTGTTTGGAAGATTGTGTCGAGTGGATAGGTGGAGAAACTGTGTTTTTGAGGCGTTCAAGGACACCAGGTTCCTCTTGCCCCAATCGGAAATAACAGTAAGGTCTGAGGCTAAGCGTTCTGCAGCCTCCAGCCTTGAGTCGTTAAGTTCCTGTAGGGTGGGTCTTCTATTAAAAGAAGTTGAGTAATGCAGAGTGGAATCATCGGCGTAGGAATGGATAGGACTGTTCGTTTTAGAAAGAAGATCAGCAATGAACAACAGAAAAAGAGTGGGAGATAGGACAGAACCCTGTGGGACACCACTGTTAATAGATTTAGGGGAAGAACAGTGACCGTCTACCACGGCACAAATAGAACGGTCAGAAAGGAAACTGGAGATAAAGGTACAGAGAGAAGGATAGAAACCGTAGAATGGTAGTTTGGAAAGCAAAGATTTGTGCCAGACCCTATCAAAAGCTTTTGATATGTCCAGCGCAATAGCAAAGGTTTCACCGAAACGGCTAAGAGAGGATGACCAAGAGTCAGTTAAGAGGGCTAGGAGATCACCAGTAGAACGCCCCTTGCGGAACCCATACTGGCGATCAGATAGAAGGTCAGAAGTGGAAAGGTGCTTTTGAATCTTCCTGTTAAGGATTGATTCAAAAGCTTTAGATAGACAAGAAAGTAAAGCTATAGGACGGTAGTTTGAGGGATTGGAGCGATCACCTTTCTTAGGCACAGGCTGTATGAAGGCATACTTCCAGCAAGAAGGAAAGGTAGATGTTGACAGGCAGAGGCGAAAGAGTTTGACCAGGCAGGGTGACAGCACGGAGGCACAGTTTTTAAGGACAATAGGAGGCACTCCATCAGGTCCATAAGCCTTCTTAGGATTGAGGCCAGAGAGGGCATAGAAAATATAATTTTGAAGAATCTTTATAACAGGCATAAAGGAGTCAGAGGGGGGATGAGTAGGAGGAATATGCCAAGAATCGTCTTGAGTGGAGTTTTTAGAAAAAGTTTGAAAGAAGAGTTCAGCCTTAGAGATAGATGAGACGGCAGTGTTGCCGTCAGGACTGAGGAGTGGAGGGAAAGATGAAGAAGTGAAGTTGGAGGAGATGTTTTTGGGTAGATGCCAGAAGTCACGGGAAGAGTTAGAAAAAGCAAGGTTTTGGCATTTTCTATTAATGAAAGAATTTTTGGTTAGTCGAAGAATAGATTTGGCATGATTTCGGGCAGAAATGTAAAGTTCATAATTAGCATTAGTTTGAAGGCTCTGGTACCTTTTGTGAGCTGCCTCTCTATCATTGACAGCACGAGAACAAGTGTGATTAAACCAAGGCTTTTTAGTGTGAGGAGTAGAGAAAGAACCAGGAATGTATGCCTCCATTCCAGAGACAATCACCTCTGTGATGCGCTGAGCACACACAGAGGGGTCTCTATCCTGGAAGCAATAATCATATCACGGGAAATCGGAAAAGTACATCCTCAGGTCGTCCCACCGAGCTGAAGAAAAATGCCAGAAGCATCGCCTCTTCGGTGGGTCCAGAGGGTGTACAGGAGCGATAGGACATGATGCAGAAATAACACTGTGATCGGAGGAGCCCAACGGAGAGAACAGTTTGACATAATAAGCAGAAGGGTTTGAGGTAAGGAAGAGGTCTAGAATGTTGGGCCGGTCTCCAAGACGGTCGGGAATACGTGTAGGGTGCTGGACCAACTGCTCTAGGTCGTTGAGGATAGCAAAGTTGTAGGCTTGTTCACCAGGATGGTCAGTGAGAGAGGATGAAAGCCAAAGCTGGTGGTGAACATTGAAATCTCCTAGGATGGAGATTTCAGCGAAGAGAGAGTGGGTCAAGATGTGCTCCACTTTAGAATTCAAATAGTCAAAGAATTTTACATAGTTGGTAGATTTAGGTGAGAGATAAACAGCACAGATGTATTTAGTAACTGAATGACAATGAAGTCTTAGCCAGATGGTAGAAAATTCAGAAGAGTCAAGGTTGTGGGCACGAGAGCAAGTGATGTCGTTGCGCACGTAGGCGCAACATCCAGCTTTGGATTGAAATTTAGGATAGAGATAGTAGGAGGGAACAGAGTAGAGATTGCTCTCAGTAGCCTCAGAAACCTGTGTTTCGCTAAGGAAGAGAAGGTGAGGTTTAGAGGAGGAGAGATGATGTTCCACAGAATGAAAATTAGAGAGAAGACCGCGAATGTTGCAGAAATTGAGAAGAAAGAGGTTCGAGGAGTTATCAAGACACCTCTCGGGTCGGCAGCCAGAAGGGGAGTCCTCCCTGGGGGAATTTGTGGTCCCCCCACCAGGCGAGGACTCCGAGGCTTGATGTAGGTGCGCCATTTTCAAATTTTAATTTTGGGAAAAGGTGTATATGTTGACAGCTAAATGGTACTACATCCTCCTTGACAACTGAATGGTACTACATCCTCCTTGACAACTGAATGGTACTACATCCTCCTTGACAGCTGAATGGTACTACATCCTCCTTGACAGCTAAATAGTACTATATCCTCCTTGACAGCTAAATGGTACTACATCTTCCTTGACAGCTAAATGGTACTACATCTTCCTTGACAGCTAAATGGTACTATATCCTCCTTGACAGCTAAATGGTACTACATCTTCCTTGACAGCTAAATGGTACTACATCTTCCTTGACAGCTAAATATTACTATATCCTCCTTGACAGCTAAATGGTACTACATCTTCCTTGACAGCTAAATGGTACTACATCTTCCTTGACAGCTAAATGGTACTACATCTTCCTTGACATCTAAATGGTACTACATCCTCCTTCACATCTAAATGGTACTATATCCTCCTTGACAGCTAAATGGTACTACATCTTCCTTGACAGCTAAATGGTACTACATCTTCCTTGACAGCTAAATGGTACTACATCTTCCTTGACAGCTAAATGGTACTACATCCTCCTTCACAGCTAAATGGTACTATATTCTCCTTGACAGCTAAATGGTACTATATCCTCCTTGACAGTTAAATGGTATTATATCCTCCTTGACAGCCAAATTGTACTACATCCTCCTTAACAGTTAAATTGTACTACATCCTCCTTGACAGCTAAATGGTACTACATCCTCCTTGACAGTTAAACAGTACTATATCCTCCTTGACAGTTAAATTGTACTACATCCTCCTTGACAGTTAAACAGTACTATATCCTCCTTGACAGTTAAATTGTACTACATCCTCCTTGACAGTTAAACAGTACTATATCCTCCTTGACAGTTAAATTGTACTACATCCTCCTTGACAGTTAAACAGTACTATATCCTCCTTGACAGTTAAACAGTACTAAATCATCCTTGATAGCGAAATGGTTGTACATCCTCCTTGACAGCTAAAAGGTACTATATCCTCTTTGACAGTTAAAAGGTACTACATACTCCTTGACAACTAAATGGTAGTACATCTTCCTTGACGGCTAATTGGTAGCACATCGTCCTTGACAGCTAGATGGTACTATATCCTCGTTAACAGCTAAATTGTACTACATCCTCCTTGACAGCTAAATGGTAGTACATCCTCCTTGATAGTTGAATGGTACTATATCCTCCTTGACAGCTAAATGATCCTACATCCTCCTTGACAGCTAAATGGTACTACATCCTCCTTGACAGCTAAATGATCCTACATCCTCCTTGACAGCTAAATGGTACTACATCCTCCTTGACAGCTAAATGGTACTACTTCCTTCTTGCCAGGTAAATGTTACTACATCTTCCTTGACAACTTAATGGTACTATATGCTCCTTAACACCTAAATGGTTATATATCCTCCTTGACAGCTAAATGGTACTATATCCTCCTTGACAGCTAAATGGTACTATATCCTCCTTGACATTTAAATGGTACTACATCCTCCTTGACAGCTAAATGGTACTATATCCTCCTTGACAGCTAAATGGTACTATATCCTCCTTGACAGCTAAATGGTACTATATCCTCCTTGACATTTAAATGGTACTACATCCTCCTTGACAACTAAATTGTACTATATCCTCCTTGACAGCTAAATGGTACTACATCCTCCTTGACAGCTAAATGGTACTACATCCTCCTTGACAGCTAAATGGTACGACATCTTCCTTGACAGCTAAATGGTACTACATCCTCCTTGACAGCGAAATGATACTACATCTTCCTTGACAGCTAAATGGTACTACATCTTCCTTGACAGCTAAATGGTACTGTATCCACCTTGACAGCTAAATGGTACGACATCTTCCTTGACAGCTAAATGGTACTACATATTCCTTGACAGCTAAATGGTACTACATCTTCCTTGACAGTTAAATGGTACTATATCTTCCTTGACAGCTTAATGGTACTATATCCTCCTTGAGAGCTAAATGGTACTACATCTTTCTTGACAGATAAATGGTACTACATCTTCCTTGACAGCTAAATGGTACTACATCCTCTTTGACAGCTAAATGGTACTATATCCTCCTTGACAGCTAAATGGTATTACATTTTCCTTTACAGCCAAATTGTACTACATCCTCCTTGACATCTAAATGGTACTACATTTTTCTTGACAGCTAAATGGTACTATGTCATCCTTGACAGTTAAATGGTACTACATCCTCATTGACAGCTAAATGGCAGTTCATCCTCCTTGACAGCTAGATGGTACTACATCCTCCTTGACAGCTAAATGGTACTACATCCGCCTTGACAGCTAAATGGTACTATATCCCCCTTGACAGTTAAACGGTACTACATCCTCCTTGACAGCTAAATGGTAGTACATCTTCCTTGACAGCTAAATGGTAGGACATCCTCCTTGACAGCTAGATGGTACTACCGTATTCCTGATCGTCTTGGAGACAGGCCCAACATTCTATACCTCTTCCTTACCTCAAACCCTTCTGCTTATTCTGTCAAACTGTTCTCTCCGTTGGGCTCCTCCGATCAGAATCTTATTTCTGTATCCTGTCCTATCGCTCCTGTACACCTTCTGGACCCGCCGAAAAGCCGATGCTTCTGGCATTTTGCTTCACCTCGGTGGGACGACCTGAGGATGTACTTTTCCGATTTCCCTTGGAATGATTACTGCTTCCAGGATGGAGACCCCTCTGTGTATGCTCAGCGCATCACAGAGGTGATTGTCTCTGGAATGGAGGCATACATTCCACGTACTTTCTCTACTCCTCATGCTAAAAAGCCTTGGTTTAATCACGCTTCTTTTCGTGCGGTCAATGATAGAGAGGCAGCTCGCTAAAGGTACCAGAGCCTTCAAACTAATGCTAACTATGAGCTTTACATTTCTGCCCGGAATCGTGCCAAATCTATTCTCCGACTAACCAAATAGAAAATAGAAAATGCCAAAACCTCTCTTTCTCTAACTCTTCCCGTGACTTCTGGCATCTAGCCAAAAACATCTCCTCTAACTTCACTTCTTCATTTTTCCCTCCACTCCTCAGTCCTGACGGCAACACTGCCGTCTCATCTATCTCTAAGGCTGAGCTCTACTCTCAAACTTTTTTCTAATAACTCCACTCAAGACGATTCTGGGCATATTCCTCCTACTCATCCTCCCTCAGACTCTTATATGCCCGTTATAAAGATTCTTCAAAATTATGTTTTCTATGCCCTCTCTGGCCTCAATCCTAAGAAGGCTTATGGACCTGATGGAGTACCTCCAATTGTCCTTAGAAACTGTGCCTCCGTGCTGTCACCCTGCCTGGTCAAACTCTTTCGCCTCTGCCTGTCAACATCTACCTTGCCTTTCTGATGGAAGTACGCCTTCGTACAGCCTGTGCCTAAGAAAGGTGACCGTTCCAATCCCTCAAACTACCGTCCTATAGCTTTACTTTCTTGTCTATCTAAAGCTTTTGAATCAATCCTTAACCGGAAGATTCAAAAGCACTTTTCCACTTCTGACCTTCTATCTGATCGCCGGTATGGGTTCCGTAAGGGGCGTTCTACTGGTGATCTCCTTGCCTTCCTAACTGACTATTGGTCATCCTCTCTTAGCCGTTTCGGTGAAACCTTTGCTATTGCGCTGGACATATCAAAAGCTTTTGATAGGGTCTGGCACAAATCTTTGCTTTCCAAACTACCCTCCTACGGTTTCAATCCTTCTCTCTGTACCTTTATCTCCAGTTTCCTTTCTGACCGTTTTATTTCTGCTGTGGTAGACAGTCACTGTTTTTCCCCTAAATCTATAACAACAGTGTCCCCCACATTCTCTCTCCTATCTCCCTTTTCTCTTTCTGTTGATCTGATGATCTTCTTTCCAAAACGAACTGTCCCATCCATTTCTTACCGAACTCTCTCTCTCATTACTCACTTTCTTTTCAATGGAACCCACCATACAGAACTTAACGATCAAAGTCTGAGGGCAACAGAACGCCTCAGACCTTACTATTATTTCTGATTGGGGCAAGAGGAACCTGGTGTCCTTCAACGCCTCAAAAACACAGTTTCTCCACCTATCTACTCGACACAATCTTCCAAACAACTGTCCACTATTCTTTGACAACGCTCAGCTATCATCTCCCTCAACACTAAATATCCTCGGTCTATCCTTAACTCAAAATCTCAACTGGAAACTTCATATTTCACCTCTTACTAAATCGGCTTCCTCGAGGCTGGGCGTTCTGTACCGTCTCCGCCGATTTTTCTTCCCCGCACAGTTGCTATCCATTTACAGGGGCGTTGTCCGCCCTCGTATAGAGTATGAATCTCATGTGTGGGGGGGGTCCACTCACATAGCTCTCCTTGACAGAGTGGAGTCAAAGGCTCTTTGTCTCATCAGCTCTCCTCCTCATACTGATAGTCTTTTACCTCTCAAATTCCGCCGCCATGTTGCCTCTCTTTCTATCTTCTATCGATATTTTCATGCTGACTGCTCTTCTGAACTTGCTAACTGCATGCCTCCTCTCCTCCCGCGGCCCCGTTGCACACGACTTTCAACTCATGCTCATCCCTATACTGTCCAAACCCCTTTATGCAAGAGTCAACCAGCAAGATGGCGCCACTATAAACACTCGCCTGCGCCAGAACGGGCTGGGCCGACCATCAGGCCCCACCTGGAAGAAGCCTTGGGCCGACCAACAGGCCATACCGGGAAGATGCCTACCGGCGCAATAGGCAACAGCGTAAAAAAAAAAAAAAAAAAAAAAAATCTTCACTCCTTCATCCTTCACGCTGGTAAACTCTGGAACAATCTTCTTTCATCTGTATTTCCTCCTGCCTACGACTTGAACTCTTTCAAGAGGAGGGTATCAGGACACCTCTCCTCTCGAAATTGACCTCTCGTTTTGGACACTCCTTTGACCTCTGTTCGGGAGCAGTGAGTAGCGGGCTTTTTTTTTTTTTTTTTTTTTTACGCCCTTGAACTGTCTCCTTAGCTGTAATTTTTTTTTTTCTACTTGACAGCTAGATGGTAGTACATCCTCCTTGACAGCTAGATGGTACTATATCCTCCTTGACACTTAAACGTTACTACTTCCTCATTGACAGCTAAATGGTAGTACATCCTCCTTGACAGCTAGATGGTACTACATCCTCCTTGACAGCTAAATTGTAGTATATCCTCCTTGACAGCTAAATGGTACTACACTTTTCTTGACAGCTAAATGGTACTATATCCTCCTTGACAGCTAAATGGTAGTACATCCTCCTTGACAGCTAAATGGTACTACATCCTCCTTGACAGCTAAATGGTAGTACATCCTCCTTGACAGCTTGATGGTACTACATCCTCCTTGACAGCTAAACGTTACTACATCCTCCTTGACAGCTAAATGGTAGCACATCCTCCTTGACAGCTAGATGGTACTGTATCCTTCTTGACAGCTAAATGGCAGTACATCCTCCTTGACAACTAAATGGTAGTACATCCTCCTTGACAGCTAGATGGTACTGTATCCTTCTTGACAGCTAAACGGTACTACATCCTCCTTGACAGTAAATGGTAGTACATCCTCCTTGACAGCTAGATGGTACTACATCCTCCTTGACAGCTAAATGGTAGTGCATCCTCCTTGACAACTAGATGGTACTATATCCTTCTTGACAGCTAAATGGTTCTACTTCCTCTTTGACAGCCTTACGCATTGCTCTGGTCCAAATGGCTGTGGCCGAGGAGAAGACCAAGAACGTGGAGCGGGCCGTGCAGCTCATCGAGGAGGCTGCCGGCAACGATGCCCAGCTGGTGGTGTTGCCGGAGTGCTTCAACGGACCCTGCAGCCTCAGTAAGGAGCTTTGCTTACATGAGTATGAAGTGATTTTTTATTTTATTTATATATTTATTTATTTTATTTATTAATATTATTATTATTATTATTTTTTTTTTTGGTGCTGCCTCTTGCGCTGGTAGGCTCTCTTGATGGCCCTCTTGGAATGCCCCAGTTCTGTTTATAGTGGCTGCCGTAATATATGACTCTTTGCCTGGCCCATGCTACCCCCCCGCGCAGCACTTGAACGATGCCGCTGACGTTATGGTTGATTGAAGATCTGGGCAGCATGTGGGTAACCTTCAGACACTCTGGCTTGAAAAATCAGCGTGTTTCGGTGGGACTCAAACCTTGGTCCACGGGCTCACCACACCTGCACGCTGACCACCTGGTCACCGCCTCCCCATGTATATAGATAAATCATTTTATTAAACATATTATATATATTTACAATACTGTTTGTTTTTTGTAACAGTTCAACAGCGTCGTCTACACAGGTGCGAATACTAATTACGTGGAGCCCGTCCCCGGCGAGAGCACCGCCCCCCTCGGTGACGCGGCGAAGAAGTTTGGCGTGTTTGTGGTGGGGGGCTCGGTGCAGGAGAGGGAGGGAGACAAGATCTACAACACCTGCACAGTCTGGGGGCCACAGGGCAACATGTTAGCAAAGTACAGAAAGGTAAGTTTTGTTCATGTAATTTTGGAAGCAATGGAGACAATGATCAAAGCTTCCGCCTCAATCCGAGATGTCCGCTGATCACCACAATTGTCTCATGTTCCTTACACTGACCTGCCACACCCACTCCTCCTCTGCCTCACACCCCGACCTCATGCTTGTCAGTCTGTCATTTAATTTTGGATCGAAGCTTCTGTTGCAAGTCTTAGTGTCTGCCTATCTCCACAAGTGTCCCTTAAGACCTGTGCGCCTTGCGCCTGGTTGCCGTGCATCTGCCTATGTCTCTACGCATGCAACACGCACGCTCAAGCATGCCTCTAGCTGCATGCTTCTTCCTCGATGGATGCGCATGCCTCTTTCTGTTCACACCTGGAGTGAAGCACACATACACTGAAGTCGTCAAGGTGTCTGCTCTGAACCAAGCAGCTGCTGCTGCCGCAGCTGGTCATTGCCGTCTCGAGTATAGAGAAGGCATGGCAGCTTGCTGGGTTCTTTGCCGATGAGTCATCCAAGTAAAGCCGATTGTGTCCCGCGCTGTCCAACTAAAATGTTATTTTTTGTGTGTTTTAATGCATATTTTTGTGTTAAATACATTTTTTCATTGATAAAAAAAAGGTTTTCCAACATCAATATCTTCTAAACATCATCAAATTAGACCTAAAATAGAGGAGAATTAATAAGATATTGTATAAGGAGAGGGAGAAATATTCACATAAAAAATTATATAAATAGGCTACATTGACATTCGTAACTGGGTAGACTCCTGTTATTTTGATTTGTCACCGTTTCTAAACATCTCTTTTGACATACATAACGGTGTCGTTACTATTACTATATTCAACAAGCTGATCTTCCATTCCTATCCTAGGCAACTCAGTCACCTGCTATCTGGCAACTGCAAGTTACATAGAGGTATTATTATTATAAACGTAAACTATTTCATTGTTAATATACGAATATATCTTCCTAAAAAATATAATTTTAAATATACCATAACACTGAGATCCATGTGGCCATTATATTGATTGATAGTGCATTGTAGCAAGTAAACAACAAAGGAGAAGGGAGGAACATGCCATCCCAACGACTATGGCTGATGAACAAGCCTCCCATAACCCACTTAGCCAGTGGGGTATCTCTTTGGCCGACTCGGTAAGGAGTGGCTCTCCCGTCACGCTGGTCGCGGGTTCAATCCCAGGCAGCCGGCGAATACCCTCTTCTGGTCTTGATATAATTTCTCGTGTGTTTCGATACACGCAAAAGACGTGTTGGGAAATATAAGAAAAAGAGAAAATAAGCTCTACGGGGACAATGTCTCTTCATTGAACTGGTGGCAGCGGTGGGATCCTATCCTGCGATTCTGTTGAGTTTCCCCGAAGGGGTAACAGGGAGGATGGCCCATGCTCTCCGAGGGTAATAGAAAGTGGGAGAGTTGGAGGTATGTCTCTACGGGGACGTTGTGGAATAATGAACCGACAGTGGTCACTATCTAAGGTCTCAACACACAGATATTAATCTACATAGAGGGGAAAGTCGTGTAGTGCGGCGACTATGCCTGATGAACAAGCCTCCTATAACCCACTTAGCCAGTGGGATACCTCTTTGGCCGACTCGGTAAGGAGTGGCTCTCCCGTCACGCTGGTCGCCGGTTCAATCCCAGGCAGCCCGCGAATACCCTCTTCTGGTCTTGATTAATTTCTCGTGTGTTTCGATACACGCAGAGGACGTGTTGGGAAAAAGAAGAAAAAGAGAAAATAAGCTCTACGGAGACATCGTCTCTTCATTAAACTGCCAGGAGCGAACGTAAGGATTTGCCGTGCCCCCGGAGGCAAAGCTCGCTCGTTCTTTGACGACCCACGTATGAATGAAGTGCTCGAGTGGGAACATGGTTTGGCCATTTTGTGGATCGAAAGCAATGATATCACTAGTAGTATTGACCCAGTAATTGTTTTCAACCACATTAATGATATTTGTCACGCGTTTTAAGAAAACTGCCAGGCTGTAGTGTATGTATGTCAAATTGAACCTAGACTCCAACCCAGAAATCTTTCCCCTGACCAGTATAAGATAATTCAGTGCGGGATTAATAACCGAATTAAGAAAGACCTTAAAAACATCATTTTAATAACAAGCAATTTGTGGATGAGCTATCGGAGGACGGAGTCCATTGGAGCGAAGCCGGTCGAATGAGTATCGAAGAGAAATTCAAAAAGATTATCCAGGGATTCATGGGAGAGGATGACTCCGATGAGTGAGGTGTAGGTACGGTATGGTAACAGGATACTGGAGCGTACACCCGTACCGACGGTAAAAAGAGGATCGAACCTCAACCTGGGACCCCTGACCTACATCTCACCGATCGTGAAAAGTCACATTGTCAAAAATGGCCGAGAAACCACTGCCGGGGAAGTGGGGTTCATACGATCAATTAGTAGAAACCAAACCCCCGCCAGGACAAGACCCCAAGGCCGATAGGCGGTTTGCAAGGGACATAGATGCCTTAGAGCAGGAAGTAAGTTGCCTCAAAGATGTATTAACCCGGCAGAATTAAGTTATTCAAAGACTCGGGGCGCAGTTACAAACTCCCCCACGGCCAGTCACAGGGAATACCAAAACGCGAGACATACCTATTCTGGAGCTGAACCAACTACAAGGGCTCAATTCAACAACACAGCTCCAGATATTTTTTGAACTAGTCGAGCAGGTTAGCGACGACGATCTGAGAAGGATGCAGGTAGCAAAAGGGCGAGTAAGCTCTGAGCTAGCAGCTCTCATTCACAACCATCAGACCCAACATCAATGTATCACCTGGGAAGACCTTAAAAAGTTATTAAAAACAGAGTTCTCCACCGATGTAAATTTTGATGAGCATGACAAGAAATAGACTCCCTAAAATATGACTGGGCATCATCGCCCCAGACCATTACTAATAATTTCATTTGCCAGTATGCCACTCTGGAGACGCGGACAAAGCAATAAAAAGGAAACTGTGGCACGGCTTGACTCCCGAATCAAAAGCTAAATTAGAAGGATTCCTGGATGAGGACTACCCATTAAATAAATTCATTGATCGAGTGGAGCATGAGCGCCAGTGACCCGAAGCTACCCACGCATCCTCTCTATATAGAGTTAGAGAAGAGCGACAAACGGCCACTGAATCACCACCTGCGAACTGTCCACCCAACCCTAACGATACGCCTAAACCAAATGCTACATCCAGTGAATCCTCAGAGGTAGAACAACTTAAAAGGCAGATTAGAACTTAACGGAACGGGTAGGACAATTACAAACCTCAACCCGTCAGTCACGATGAGAACGATATTGCTCATACTGTCGGTCCCACACACATTTCTTGAGAGAATGTTGGCGGAAACCGACGCGTGGTACTTGCTTCGATTGCAAGAAGTACGGATGCTGGCGTGGAAATAAAAACTGCCCAGGTCAATCAGCCAGCCGAACATGACTAACACAGGGACACAGTTTGGCTATCATCAGTAAAATCATGAGAGCAGTGGTAGTAGACACGGGTAATGGTCATACCCTTATCAAAGAATCGGCTGCAAATGAACTAGGGAGTGAAATAAATAAAAGACGCAACATACCTAGTTTAAGAGGCGTCACGGGTTCCGCTCTCCGAGTTATTGGTATGGTTTGGTTAGAAATCGGGGTAGGTAACGATCATGTACACAAACAATGGGTTCCAGTAGTCCCAAACAGTTACCTTGATGCAGAGCTACTGCTGGGTACTGACATCTTAGGGAAGGTTCCTTTTCAATGGAACGAAAGGTTGGACGAGATAGTCTGGGGTAATGCTTCATACGTAGTTGGTCACATAAGACGACAGAAAGGGAAAGTAGAGAGAATACGAAGCATTCCCCCGCCCCTAGCCCACGGCGACATCCCTAAAGGGGTAAATCTCACAAAGCCTCTTCATATGGAACCCTATACGTCACAATTTATCCCTATCCACGTAAAGGAAAACCCAAATACCACCTTGCTGGTTCATCCTCAACCCTAAATCAGTCAAAACAGTTTACTTAACTAAAGTAAATGAGCAAAACACCATCTACCTTCCTTTCGTTTACAACACCAAAGCAGACCACGCGAGTGAGACGGCCGAGGTTATCCAGAACACGAGGAGATTCAATACGACCCTCATCCAGGGTAGCAGAACAGTACGACTAGCAAAATTGGCAGGCCCCCTGCGAAAAAATTAATGTAGCGACCCCCGACCGAGTCGAGGCCTAGAATAGGGATGAGATTCTATACTGCTAGAAACATTTAAGAATAAGAATAAGAATAAGAATAAGAATAAAAATTTAGAAACATCATATTATAACTGTCGGTTGAAGCAGTTTCTAAACGGGTTTGGAAGTGATAATTTTCGTTTGCTAAATGAGATATTTAAATTTGACCTCGTGTAATATTTCTTGGAAAAATCCTCTCTCCATTTTGATACACCCATAACTTAGTCTATTAATCACCAGTAAATGTTCCACATCGGTGCAACTTGAAAGTAGTCGTCTGTCGCTATGTAGAACAAGGTCCAACTTGACAACAATTCAAGGACTATAGAAGCCCTGGCAGGAATTACCCTCAGTAGGGAAACCGTTGTATAAAGGCGTCTATCTGACCGACCTGTTTGCGGGAGGTCAGAAAACCCGATATGTGTTCACCATCATCAGTCATTGTAGTCGATTCGTAAAATTCCACCCACTTCAATCTAAGCACACACAACACGTGCTGAAGGCTATAGTACATTATGTGACTGACTACGGAACGCCCGAGAAGGTATCGACCTGGACAACGGGGGCGGGTTCATATCGAACGCCTTCCCAGATTTCTGCTAACAACACTTCAAAACATTATATTCCCCTACCACCTACCGCCCCACTGGAAACGTCGTCATGGAGAGGATGCTTCGCACACTCAAGTCTCTCCTGGCTGTGCTGTGCCAGGGTCATCTTTTACGGTGGCCATGACTTCCCCAGACGAGTTAGAAGTGACGATCCAGTGAGGCATGGAAAGTTTAGAATGTTTGTAAGGCTACTGGTAACCCTGTGGTGCACTAACACACCTGGCGGAGACGCGAGTAGTAGTTGGAAGGTTTTTGTGATGTGGTAGCCACTTTATTTCGCAGAAATTGGCTGCAACTAACAGTCAACACGGGTCGCGCCGGGGTGGGACGACTTCAGGACGTGACAAGCTCTCGTATCCCCACCTTAGGAGACTTGACAAAATGAAAGGTTAGAATGAATGAGGGAGTGATAGTAGACTAGAATGAAAGGAATGGGTGACTGAGGTGCCGAATCTTGCCATCGAGAGTACCAGGGGACTAAGGTTAAGTACCCACACTGCCGGCGAACCAAGAGGTTGGCTGGGGTGGAACTGCCTATCACTAATCTTGGTGTTATGTCTCAAAGGGACATTGGAGTTATGTCTCAAAGGGACGTTGTGGAGTTATGTCTCAAAGGGACATTGTGGAGTAGTGACCGGATTGTGGTCACTGTTTGAGGATAATAAGCTCCGTCCAGAGTAATGTTAAGTGCAAGGGGTTACTACAGTCAGGGAAGAGAGATAACTCCCCTACAGGGGAAAGGCAGAGTGGACTTTGGATTGTGAAGGAAGGATTTGAGGGGTGAAAAATTTTTCAGGGGGGGAAAGTGTCGTGTAATGCGGGGAAAATTGAGAAATCAATAACTTATAATAACTGATGTGTTTCTTGTGAATCAGGTGGTTACGAGCCGCTAGACAGACAGACGAACCAGATGTGGAGCTGCTGGCGTGACTACGCCCCAGCCGAAGGTGCCGAATGATCATTAGTTCAGTTTTTTTTTCACGGAGGAGGGACTAGTAGAATTTTTCACCTGTTTTAAGTGAGAGAGAACCAGTTGCTTCGGAACTCCTTCTGAACTGGCGGAACAGGCCAATTGTATGTTAACTAAACCACCGATAAATGCGTTCACTAGCCTCTGGCTAGCCCGCGGGCAGTGGGGGGAGGTGAGAAGCCGACGGTGTGAGCGAGTCTCTCTCACACACCGCTTCAACCTCACTCCACAGCTACGTTAAACCCAGCTCCTTGGAACCAAGCCTGTTAGTGTGTTATCTTGATACAATGTTAATGTTACTTATAAGAGGTGAATTGACACACACCGCCTCAACCTCACCCCACAGGTTCCCTAGCATACTGACTGAGCTGGCACCTCACTTGTGTGTCATTATATAGAGTACGTATGTGAACATCCCCTTTTGTGTGGGCTTATGATAACCTCCTTGGTATCTTAACCCTACACGAATACCTTGCCCCCATGCATGATCATCTTTGTGAACACATATCGGTGGTTGAAGGGAGATATTTTCTTGTATAATTATGCATCATAGAAACTTGGCTAGGGTAGGTTTTGTTAGCTATGGCCAGGACTCTCTATATATATTATATGAAATGTTCTGTGATGAGTATGCCCTACTGGTGATTGGAATGATGAGTTGTAATCAGTATTGTAAAGTAACTCGATAAAAGCTCGCTACCATTACTAACAGAATGTGTTGTCAATAGCATTGTAAATTAACTTCAGTAAGCTCGCTACCATTACCAACAGAATGATGAATTGAAAATAATATTGTTACTTAACTTCCATAAGCTCGCTACCATTATATACCAACATAATGTGAATAAACCTCATAATAATTAAACCTTGTGTTGCGTAACCCTAACAACCAGGAAGCACACTTCTAGTAAGATAATAAAAACAGAGGATCGCAGCTGAAGGCAACACAATACAACTAAGGATGCATGTGGGAGTAGCAACAGGAAAGTAAAAAGATACAATGGTAGGGGACAAGTGCTAAAAAAATAAAGGCCTTGATTTAGGCAGGGGAGTAGACATAAGGGACTGAACATATAAACTACAATCTAGGGGCAAATGCAGGATACTCGCTGAGCACAACTGAAAGAACATTATTGTTAACGAACCAGCCCACCAGCTCAGGCAGGTCCCAGTGGCCCTGTGGGCGGTAAGCATTAAGAGCAGGACATTGCAGGACATAGTGTTTGAGCGTGTGACCCCTGGCCTGGCACACAAGCTACAAGGTACAGGGTCAGCCCCACTGACATCCCAGTAATATCTTTAGCCCAACCTCAGCCGCATCATCACCAGATCATAGGATGCACTAAGCCTACCATAAGTGTGGGTGCAGCTACTTGAGACCTGGGTTTGCCCCTGACCCTGTTGACATGGAGCCAAATCCTCTGCAGTGTCTTAATCTTACGCAGCTGCCCCAAGAAGTCGTCCCACTATCGCTACCGAGCCTGTTTGCGAAGAGGGCTTGCATCGCAGAATGCATGCCTTCTACCGCAGTCTCCAGCGAATCCATCCGAGAGTAGACTGCGGTCAGGCCAGAGTCACCCACAATCTGGGCACCGCTGCCGGAGGCGGGTGAAGCTACATGTGTCCCTGTAGCCTGCACAGGAGGAACTGGACCGAGAGAAGTACTGGGTGCTGCCTGAGGCTGCAGGGGATCGGCTGCCGGCAAGAACGGTAGAGAACGGGACCCTCCATCAGCATCAGCAGCCACAGGAGCCGGGCCAGAAGGGTGCCATGGAGCAGGGGGAACAGGGCGAGCTTCCACAGCAGTGAGGTGCTCAGAAACTTGAGCATGGACAGCTGAAAGATTGGTTATTTCCTTTTGGACGGTGAGCAGGATACTAGAAGAGAGGTCAGCAGTAGGAGCGTAAACTAGTGGACCCCCAGCGGGGAATGCAGGGGCAGGTGAGGACTCAGAGACAGTGCCAGCGGAGGGTCGTCGAGGTCCAGAGCTAGATAGAGTTGCCCAGGCATTATGGGCAGGGAGCGGTCCAGGGCGGTAGGCTGCTGAAGTGACATGTTGACGGGTGAAGGGGTCCGACTGCTCCCGTAGGGAGCTGAAGAAGGGGGCAGGTTTCTCCGGACACGCACTGGATTGGGCATTATGAGGGCCACCACAATTACAGCACCGAGACGGAAAGGAGGCACCGTCCTGGATTCGTTTTTTTACACTCCTCCGAGTGGTGGCGGCCAGCACAGAACGCGTCTCTGTTCTTAGGTCCTCCTCCTCCACACTTCTATACTTCACACCATGCACTTAGTTACTTCACAGTGCACACTTATACACTTCACCTGAACCCTAAACCTTCTTCTTCTTCTTCTTCTTTTGACCTATAACGCTTTGTATCGCTTCTTAGGTCCTCCTTCTCCACACTTCTATACTTCACACTGTAGTGCAGCGACTTGCCGGATGGGCGAGCCTCCCATAACTCACTCTGCGAGTGGGGGTACCTCTTTGGCTGACTGGTTATGGAGTGGCTCTCCCGTCTCTCTGGTCGCGGGTTCGATCCCCTGCGCCGGCAAAACCTTACCTTGTCTGGATTAATTTCTCGTGTGTTTCGTTACACGCAAGAGGTCGTGTTGGAGTATCGAAAAGATAGAATTCTGGCATTTCACTGGTGGTAAGGCGGTGGCATCCTCCCTTGTGATTATGTTGTGTCACCCCGAGTGGGTATATAACAGGTAGAGTGATGGCCCATGCTCTCCGAAGTTCATAGAAAATGGGAAATCTCAACACACAGAAATTAATCTAAGTAGGAATGGGGAGCCGTGTAGTGCAGCGACTTGCCTGATGGGCGAGCCTCCCATAACTCACTCTGCCAGGGGGGTACCTCTTTGGCCGACTGGTTAAGGAATGGCTCTCCCGTCTCGCTGGTCGCGGGTTCGATCCCCGGCGCCGGGAAAACCTTACCTTGTCTGGATTAATTTATCGTGTGTTTCGTTACACGTAAGAGGTCGTGTTGGAGTATAGAAAAGAGAAAATTCTGGCATTTCAACACCATGCACTTATTTACTTCACAGTGCACACTTATACACTTCACCCTGAACCTAGGTGTTTTTCTGTTCTTTTCTTCCTCTGACTTGGATTTTCTATGCCCTTTTGAGAGGGTTGTAGCAGCCCCCTCACTCGTAGGTACCAGATAGCAGGTGACTGAGTTGCTTAGTATCGGGATGGAGGATCAGCTTGTTGAATATAATAATTGTAACGACAGCGTTATGAATGTCAAAAAGAGATATTTAGGAACGGTAAAAAATTCAAACTAATAGGAGTACCCAGTTACGACTGTCAATGTATTAATATATTTTTGTGTGTGAATATTTCTCCCTCTCCTTATATCTTATTTATTTCCTCTTTTTTATGTCTAATTTGATAATGTTTATTAGATGTTAATGTTGGAAAACCTTTATTTATCACAGAAAAAATATATTTTCACAAAGATATGCATTAAAACAAACAAACAAACTTTTTTTATTGGAGAGCGCGGGACACTCGGCTTTACTTGGATGACTCATAATTTGAGCTGTCAGACCTTCATTACAATCGAGACGGCAATGAGCTGGTACTATTTTGCGACAAAGATGAAATCGAAGGAAAAAACGTGAGTGTTGGGTCAGTAAATATCTTGCACGTACGCGTGAGTGTAGAAGAAGAGGGAGTACGACCGAAGGGTTTTAATTTTGTTTAGGACTGCCTATGACGTCCCTATTTCATATATATTTTTGAGGAACTGTAGAGCATCCTTCCGTTTCACCCTGTCTTTATAGTCTGCGGAGCTAGCCATCCAGACAAGTAGATGAACGATAATCCTCAATAAAGTTTATATTTTTTTCATTGGACCAATCCGCCATACTGGCAATACAAAGGAGGACCTGAAAATCAGAAAACACAAGGTATATTAAACCGTGGCTGACGGGCGACTGTTGCACGAGTCTCCTCGTGTTGGCCTATGCGCACAGACTTGAAGCATGCCTTACCTTGCTCCGATTCATGCCTCTGCTTGCCTCTTCATGCAATAGGCGCATGCCTCCTGTGCGCACGAAAAGTTGCACAAGTCTGAACGCGCTTTTACACTGACCTGCCACACTCACTCCTCTGCCTCACACCTTGATCACATGTTTTGGCTGTTAACCTAGATCCAATTCTCACTGTTCCTTCGATCCATTTTGGAAACTTCTTTTACAGTAGTAGCACCTCGAGGGCAAAAAAAGACAAAAAAACAAAACAAATTGAATTGACCAAATTGAACAAATTACGAATTGATGTTTTGTCTCCAGATGCACCTTTTTGACGTCAATATGCCTGGTGAACTGGTCTCGCAAGAGTCCAGCTTCTTCACTCCTGGCAACACCTTGACCACCTTTGAGCTCCCCCACTGTAAGATTGGTCTCGGCATCTGTTACGACATGAGGTTTCCAGAAACGGCCCGACTTTATGCAAAGTTAGGTGAGTGCTTATATTGTGCTGCGTTTGCCAACTCTTTTACATGCTACTTGTTATGTTTGTCATTGCCTACTGCATATTTGTTATGTTTGTCACTCTTTCTCTCCTACATGTTATGTGCTGAAGTTTACAAATCACATGGTTGTCTTCTGTGCTTGTTCCCATTACACAATCCCGTGACGTCAGCAAGGTTAGCAAGGAGACGTAACATCCCAATTCCTCTTGTACAAAGCATTGGTCTCAGTCTAGTACTGATATTCCGTGCATAACATACTCACACTTAGCGTTCTGGGACACAGCTTGTCACTTTGCAGATTGTACTGTGTATTATTTCACACTTTTCAAAGCAGCGAAAATATGTATTATGAGATGGTTTGGACTTGTAATGAGAATGAAGGAGTGATTTTGTAAAATTGAGTTTGTGAGCGCAGGATTGAGGGGGAGGGTCAACATGAACTAATTTCTTGGTTTGATTGGTGGATGTTTGGCTTGGAGGCTTTATTTATTTTTTTCTCATTATTCAATATTTTGGTATCCATATTTTAGTGCACGTAGCAAGGGCTTTGGTAGAATTTGTCCAGCAGTTCCTTGGTATGACTGATGGGTGGGTGATAGCCAGGCATGCAGTAGTTTTAATCTGTAATTCTTATCGTTATTTTGGGGTCTAGTTTCCTGCCTAAAAATATCTGAACAGCTGTTTTTAAATCATAGATCCGTGCCTTCAGGAATCCAGACTTTTGATGTTCTGACCAGTGGCATTCGTGGGAACTGACTTATGCTTTGTTTCAAGGAATCGATACATTTTCTTGTGCTAATAGGTATAGTCAGCATACACTAGAGTGACCCAGAAGCCCTGCCCCCCCCCCCCTCCCCTCTTTCATAGCTATGGGAGATGACTGGTTGGGTGAAAAGAGTTTAGGTCACAGTGGAGCAAGGGTGAGGGAGGAGGCAGGGCTGCTGGACAAATTTAATGTATAATGACTGCATGTAGTGACTGATTCATTCATCTGATATCCCCAACCCCTGCATATAGAAAATGGACTGTGAGCTTTCTATTTTATTTCTTAATGCAAAAATGTGTAACATACATGTAAGGCTTAACATGGATTTTTTTAGGGTGCAAAGTGGTGCTGTACCCCGGAGCCTGCAGCATGGTCACCGGCCCGGACCACTGGCAGCTGTTGCAACGAAGCCGTGCCATCGACAACCAGGCGAGTAACGCTCCTTTTGGTGTTTAAAAGAGACGTCTTGTACACGGCTGTGCTCTGGTGGCAACTGCACGAGCACCGCTGTGTTGCTGATGATTGCTGGAGGCGTTGCCTGTCCCATGCCACAAGGCTGTTAGTGCTTCAGCTGTGTGGCTCCAGCCCATGACATGCATTTACTTACCTTCTACTGTTGGGAAGTGGATCTTACACCATCACCATATCAGCAATATTGGACAAATAACAAATATCAAAAGTGTGTAGTGATGATGGGATCCGGCTTGTTTTGCTGTATGTGAATCATATAAGTGATTGAATGTCAGTCCACAAAACTAGAGCATTTTAGGAAATCCAGCAGCCTATACCCAGCAAAAAATGGCTACTATTTTGTGTCCACTCAACCAAAATCCCCAGACTTGCACAGAGAAAATTCAAACTAAAATCCTGAGACCTCCATACCTGCTGTGTACATCCTCGACTTTTAAACAGTTTTTGAATGGTTATGGTTAAGGTATGGTTAGTTTGTTTCTGCTGAACCTAATTCCCAAAAGACTTTGGCCAAGAAAAACTCACATCAAAACCCTGGGACGTCCATACCTGCTGTGTACATCCTTGACTTTTGAACAGCTGTTTGAATACCGTCTGTCAACTTTCGCCATCAGTCTCAATCTTTAATTCTCTACTGCCAGGTGTACGTGGCCAACGTTTCTCCCGCTCGCAACACAAACCATTCTTTCGTCACCTGGGGCCACTCCTCGATTGTCAACCCCTGGGGGGAGGTCATCGCCACTTGTGAGGAAAAGGAGACCATCGTCTATGGTGACCTGGGTGAGTGTGACCTTTTTGATGAATAAATATTTGGATTTCAAGACTGTTCCTGATAGTCATTTCCACACACAAAAAATAAAACCTTACCATCACATACTACAGTGCCTTTTCACCATATCTCATACCCTCCATATGGTCTATATTTACATACGGTCCCAAACAGATACTCATATTGAAGTTGTAGGTACAAACAACGTGCAGGAATAATTTTTAAATGTAGCAAAATTTGTATTTCTGGGACAACTCCCTTCCCAACCCTGCAGCAAGAGACACATGCATTGTAATGACCACAGTGCTCAACGGATGGCAGTGGCCCCTGAGGCAGGACATTCTAGGACAGGGGAACATGTCTACACATCACAGCTTTGGCATTGGGGGGAAAAGTTCCTTCCAAACCCTGCAGCAAGAGAGCATTGTAATGACCACAGTGTTCAACGGATGGCAGTGGCCTCTGAAGGCAGGACTTTCTAGGACAGGGGAGCATGTCCACACATCACAGCTTGGGCATTGGAGCCACAGCATGTGCCTGGTGTCCAAACATCACATGCTCTTTTTACAGGATGAGCACTTCCACATGGCACAGTGAAGGGTTGAAACTTTCTAGTCACAGAATGCTTTGCAAGACAAGAACATGGCACTGAAAATCAGGGGCGTATTTAGGACCTTGAAACATTATTAGGGGCTTAAGCCCAGCCCAAAATGCCGGGTGGTTGTAGGCGAGAGAAGCCCGGAGGTTTTTGGGTAATTCTGAGGCGTCTCTGACATACTTTAGGGTCAATTTATGTGTTATTGTATTTAGCAGTAACATTGAAAATATGGCAAGTGTGTCATATTAAAACTTTCGAGGTCATAATCAAATTATGGTAGAGCATAAGCACATTACTGTAAAGCGCTTAAGACTGATGTGTCATACATATACATGTACTGTACAGACAACTCAAATTAAAATTTATTCTCAGGTACGTTTACTGCAAGGAACAAAGCACTAAAAACTGATGAAAAGCAATTGGCCATTTTTACATTGTACTACAGTAAAATAAGGAACATCTGAGTAAGTGAGCATCGAGTAATTAGCAATCAGAAACTACCACTTTTTTTCACAAATTCATGTTTTTTTATTTTTTTATTGTTACCAAGGAGATTGAAAACTACAACTCGGCACTCTTACACTTAACCAGAGGCGGGCAAGTGGGATATTTAGTGAGGTAGTGCGGTAGTACCGCATCACAAAAAAAGTACCGCACTACCGCAAACTTTCTGAAAATACCGCACTACCGCGGACCGCACTAAAAAACCCTGCGGTACTTTTTGCGGTACTTAGAAAACCATCGAAGACATTTGCAGCGCGGCATGCTCACATAAATGTTTTTTTTTTTTAAGTGAATCGCACTCAATCAGTCAATCGGTATCAGTCATCAGAATCAGTGATTCAATCATTCTGACTTTTCAGTTATTGTTCAAAATTAAATACTAAATGAATAACTCAGAGTAAATCTGTTCGTCACTCAACCCAAGGCGGCGCGCCATGACTGCCTCTGACGATGACTGTACATGGCAGTGTACAACAGTACAAGCAAGCACTAACATGATCGCCGCTCAATCTCATGTCCCGCACAATTTTTTCTCTGATGCATAACATTAACATAGACCATAGTACATACTATATCTGTTTTATAACTTCATTGTAACTTCTCTATTTTATCATTCTCTCTCTCTCTCTCTCTCTCTCTCTCTCTCTCTCTCTCTCTCTCTCTCTCTCTCTCTCTCTCTCTCTCTTCAATGTAGCCAAGATCAATATTATTTGATTATAATAATAATAATAATAATAAATTATTATTATTATTATTATTATTATTATTATTATTATTATTATTATTATATTATCTCCACGTTGAAATTTCCACGTGGTTTCTTCGCTGAGGCATGAGACACCAGGGCTTACAGCTTTCCCATGGTAGCCGCTAATTAACAGTTCCAGTTGATGTGTTTTGTCTTAATATGTTGGACAGTTTGAATAATATTTCACTCTTCCTGTCATGACTTTCATATATTAGTAATCTTTCGTTTTCGCTCAAACGCTGGAGAATATTCCTCTCCTTCCTCCCCTCCTCCCCTACCTTTTCACTCCCCCATATCCCTGCAGCTGCACCACCCTTCATTCCTTCCTGCCTTCCTTCCCTCCTTCCTTTCTTCCCACTCCCCACTTCCTCCTCTCTCACATGACGCTGATCTCCTCCTCCCCCTTCCCTGTCCCCTCCCTCCTCCCTCGAAAAGTTGCATTCCCTTCCCCTCCCCCTCCTCCCCTTCCCGTCCTTTACTCCCCGGCCTGTCCCCCCCCTTCCTCCTCCCTTACCTCCCTCTCTCCCTCCCCCAGTCCTCCTTTATTTATTTTTGTGTATCTCACAAGTTATTTAGTCAATGGATAGCCAGGATAGGCACTGTTTTTTTTTTTTTATTGACTAGTGACTGCCGCTACCGCAGTACCGCACTGGGAAATACAAAAAATGGGACCGCACTACCGCAACCGCACTACTCCGGAAAAAGTACCGCACTACCGCAACCTTACTACTGATTTTTCAGTACCGCGTCCACCTCTGCACTTAACTCTCTTGTTTTTTGCTCGTAAAAAAAATTGTCCGTATTTGGAAATTAGACCGCCAACACGTTCAACATAATACCCCTTTTATTAATAGGAAAAATAAGCAATTTATTTTGTAAATAATATCAGTATTAATGGTAGCCATAACTTAAGTCTGAAGAAAAAATAATTGTTCACACTCCAGCGGCAACGGAACGATCGATCTATTTTTTTGCTCTACTCACCTAAAGAAGAAAAGAAGGAAAAAAAAAAACTTTCAGCCTTTAGCCTTATAGTAGACGTATTGTTTATCCCGTTGTCATAGCCTAGGTAATATATCACAATAGTTAATAACGTAGCCTGTCAAGTTTCATCTCAGGCAGCCTACTACTCTACTACTACATTTTATAAATTTAGATGCTGGTTTTCACTCCTGCCATGTCATCAGTTCCTGCAAGTTTATTAAATACAGGGTTAAAGACGTATTAAAAGCTTTTACTGTAATGCTTTTAACTTATTTTTTATATCAACGAAATTCGATCTCGTGTAATTGTCACCACAGGTTTTTGCCCACAGCAAAATATCACTAAATTACCTCTTGAAATTCGTTAAATAATAACTGGATCCTTTGGAAATCGGAAAAAGCACGGTCCCTCGTTCCACTTCGAACTGCTGAATGCTGGAGCAATTCGGTGCAGCGTGCACATTTCCCGGCATTATATAGTATACATAACTACCATATTTTTGTAATGCCTTCGTGATAAAAACGTTTGAAAACCCCTCAGCTAGACTATGGCTACTTACTAGCTGGCTAAAGAGCCCTCTGCTTCACCAACCTAAGCTAACACAATGTAAAGGCAGCGGCAGTCTAGCTCCCGTCATGACTCATCTGCAGTTGCAGCAACAGCAGGAAGTAACTCTTCCTCTGCCTGCTCTTGCCTTGCAGGCTGCACCTCATTGCCTTGGTCCCCTTTCTTTTTGAGAAAAAAAACTGCTTACATCCATAGCCTCAGACACAGGTCTTGCTTGCTACTACCAATCAACAAATTATCTCGCCCACACGTGTGCGCGGGCCGGGATACCCACCTTGGCTGGCGCCTGGCACGGTGGCACCACTGCCTGACTGATGGCCGTGAATACGTGACAGGAACGTGAACCGGACGGGAACAAACATAATCTCCATATGGGATCTATGAAATCTCATTTCTATTACTAACAGCTTAACAAGAATTAACATTTCGTATTGGCCTGGTTGGGGCAATTAAAAAAAAAAAATGAGATCCAGGGCTATCCATAAAACATTCGGGGCTATAGCCCCGAAAGCCCAGGCCTAACTATGCTACTGCTGATACTCAAAACACAGTCTTGAGATAGCGTTGAGGTATTAGAATTATGCCATAAATTTACAAGTCCTATGAGACCTCCTCTTGCTGCTAGACCATCTCGGGTTGGATATTAGGTACATTGCCATACTGGGAACCACACTGATTTTGCCCTATTCCAGACCTTACGGCATTGTGTAGTAAGGATCGAGACATTTCCACAACAGCACTAACAAGCCCTAAACCCTTTCAGACATGGACTACGTGGATAAGGTGCGACAAATGATTCCTGTCCTCAAGCAGATGCGAGACGACGTCTACGAGGTGACGGCCAAGTAAAAACAAGAGGCCATAAGGTGTTATAATAATAATAATAATAATAAAGGGTTTATTTGGTTGCGGCAGCCGTCAGGCTGAAAATTTACATATTATAAATACAATTTTTCTTCGCTAATGAAACAAGTACAAAAAGAAGAGGGACGGGGAATGGGAGTCTGATATGTGTGGGGGGGTTGGGGCGACGGAGCTTGGGGTGGGGGAGGAGGGGCGGTGGGGGGAGTGCAGTGCGGTGGTGCCGAGAGGAGGGGAAGGTGCGGTCTCTTCAGATGACGGTGAGGTCAGGTCAGGTGTTAATCATCAGGTCAGACGCTGGGTTCAGGTGACAGACGATGGTGGTGGTGCAGGTGGGCAATTTGTGGGGGTGGGTCACTCAGGTATACCCAGTCTTGGTAGGGAGGTGCTAAGCTCTTGGGGCGGCGAGACACAGGTAGTGGGTGCTGCCCGGCTGGACGGGCTGGTAGATGTAGTCGTGGGAACAAGTGCACAGCGTTGATATAGTTGCTGTACATCTTGCTCCGAACCTGAGTGACGAGACTGCCACACTGCCTGCCACCTGAACTGACCTTCCCCTGCTGCTGGGTGACCTAGATGATGGTATCCTTCGGATCTTGACGGTGTCTGCTGGGACGCTGTGGATGACGAGGTGTTGGTGACACAGCTCGCTATCCTTCCAGCACCACTAACACACTGCACTCACTCTATGTCTATACGTTACAACATTTCACAAAAAGTTCTTTGGAGTGATGAGCTCCTCGAAAGAATGAGAAGGGGAGGGGAATGGGGAGCGAAGGAAAAGGAAAAGGGTCAACAGGACGACCCTGTGGCTGCTATGGTGAGCGCCATGTGACACGTCTTGACCCCGTGAGAGGTTTAATCCATGGTTTAAACCAATAAAAACAGTGGTTTAAACCAACTAATAAAACTTTTCTTCTTCTTTTCTTTAGTGTGTATCTTTGTTAGTTTCATAAGTATTGTGGTTTTAGCTATATGTAAGATTTTAATTATGTACAGCAGGGTTAGCGGTTAAAACCAGGGGTGTCAAACTCAAAACCCTTCGAGGACCAATTCATCCTCTGAAGTGCCGTCATATGGGCCAACAAGGGTAGAAAATACATTGACAAGATTGAAGTTATCGTGATGCCGCGGGCCATTTATGACTATCCCGCGGGCCATGAGTTTGACAGCCCTGGTTTAAACTAAAAAAAACATCAATAAAACCAGTGTTTTTTTTTATGTACCTCTGTTAGTTTCATCAGGTATTGTGGTTTTAATTATATAGAGTTTTTAATTTTTAATTATGCAGTCATTTTACTAATACCAGGATGAAAACATCAGTTGGTAAACTCAAATCTCTATTCAAATGCTGCAACTTCAAAGAAACTGAAAACATATTTTTTGGTACATTATATCTAAATAAATAAATAAATAAATAAATATATTTGCCACTTCACTAAACAGCAGATAAATTGTTTAAGAAAAATCCTTTCCGACCATGCATACAGAAAAATACTGGTAGCTAAATTATGTGTAAATTCAAATGTAGTACAATGCTTATTCATACGTATTGCTTTCTCAAACTTACTGAGCAAATGCATATAACATACAGTACTGCACTAAGCCACAAAAATCAGGTATGTGTAATTTATAATGGAGAACAGCAAATTGATATTCATTCCTACAGAGCAATTATATATATTGCATTCAGTACTATATTGATCCACCCCAAAAAAATATTGGTATTTAAATTTGAATAGCATACAAAAGCATTATATTTTCCATAGGCCCACTTGAGCTCTGGTTATGATAGAAACAACAGAACACTGCGTTAAAGAATAAGAGAGAGAAAGGAAACTATCAACACAGTAATAGGCAGTTGGCCTATAGCAAAGATTATCTAGTCCACTGTCTAATCTAAATTTAATTTTTTGTTTAAAATCTTGTGAAGGAAAACTAGCTTCCCAGCCTTGTCTTACTCCCAGTCTATTCCTAAGTTTTTAGTGTACCAGGCCAAATGTGGAAAACTTTCTTTCAACACTTGCAGTATAAGTCTGTCCAAATTAACTTGGCCAATTTGCACCGAAAAGCCCCTCCCCCGTACTGGCTAAGCTCCGCCCCCCTTTCATCCGATTGGTTGTTCATGACATCATGTATTGTTTTAGACACGTACCAAATATATATGTTTGAGATAATCTCGCTAGTTTCATGATTAAAAAATATTCGTAATATAATTAAATGACGGCACTCTAATTTAACAATCAATGACATCACCTAAGAAACAAAATACAATACTATTACTACCAGTTTTCAAGGGAGAACGGGCCTTCAAAACAATACAGCAGCAGCATTGAAGGCAATAGTAGGCTATCTATAGACTTTTCGTCATTATTTCCTACATAGCTCATTCACTTAGGCACACTAAATATAATCACATAAAAAAGTATCTTCTACAGTAACTTCATACAGGTAGGAATCATTGTATTAAGGAATAAGTTTTGCATCTGTGGCTTAGAGGGGCTGGTAGGCTCAAGATCTAAAGAAAGGGAGGTCAACCCATGGTCGGCTCAAAAATCGTCCCATTCAGCGCATCCTCCCGAGGCTCCTTCCCTAGACCGCGTGACGTAGCACAGGGTATATAAAAAAAGCGCTGACCGAACAGGCAACCCCTCCAGTCATATTCACACCGCGACACGAAGGGGATATAGTGTAAGGAGAGGGAGAAATATTCACACCAAAAATATATAAATACATTGACAGTCGTAACTGGGTACTCCTATTAGTTTGATTTGTCACAGTTTCTAAATATTTATTTTTGACATTCATAACGCTGTCGTCACAATTACTATATTCAACAAGCCGATCCTCCATCCCGATACTAGGCAACTCAGTCACCTGCTATGTGGCAACTACAAGTGAAGGGGCTGCTACAACACTCTTATAGTGGACACTATTACCAAAAGGGCACGAAAAGCAAAGTCAGGGGAAGAAAAGAACAGAAAAACACCTAGGAACAGGGTGAAGTGTATTAAGTGTGCACTGTGAAGTAACTTAAGTGCATGGTGTGAGGTATAGAAGTGTTGAGAAGGAGGACATAAGAAGCGATACAGAGCGCTACAGGTCAAAGAGGATCATCTCCGTTCCTGGCACATATTATTTAATCATATAATGGACACATGGATCTTAGTGTTAACATACAGAGAGAGAGAGAGAGAGAGAGAGAGAGAGAGAGAGAGAGAGAGAGAGAGAGAGAGAGAGAGAGAGAGAATTTACCGGAGCGAGCGGGAGAGAGGGACTAGTGGGGTTCATTCAAATTCAAATTCATTCAAAGGAGGGGTGAAAAAATGGAAAGGGGGAGGGGAAACTAGTATAAGTCAAAAGAATAGAAATATAGTACGAGAGAAGAGTGATGGGCTTAACCACCTTGCTCTGGAACATTTTATTTCATATATCCATGCCCTGCACCTTGTCTCCAGGAATCTTTAAGTATTTACGGCAAGCTATTCATTTTTAAGTTGGTAATAATAAAATTTAATGAAAATTTGTTTGTTAATTCTCCCGAGACCTAATACAATATAAACACCCTTTTTTTCTCTCTTACACATTGAACAAACCGCTCTGGTGGAACCAAAACTAACCTAACACAGAACAGCTAAATAATCCTACTAAAACCCTCTGCGACCTGAGACCAAATTAATCCAACCGACGATACAATCGACAACGTGTGGAACGACTTCAAAGATAAGCTTTTGGGAGTAGAAAATGCTACAGTGCCTACGAAACACAGGCGAGTAAATGGTGCCGTAGATCCACCGTGGATGACCAGAGAAATAAAAAGGGCAGTAAACTTAAAAAAAAAAAGGAATTATAAACTAATGAAAGAGAATGTCACGGCCGAAGCCCGTACACAGTACCACAACAGCCCCAGAGCTTGTTGCACCCTTTTTCGGAGTAGTAAACGCAACTACGAAAAACAAATAGCGCGACATCATGACAAACTTAAAAAAAATATTCACATACATCAGATCGAAAAAGAAAGTAAAATCCAATATTGGTCCCCTGACAGACGAAACTGGATCTGTAACTCAGGACAGTAAACAGATGGCCAGAATCATCAACAGTAACTTCGCATCCGTATTCACAGTCGAGGACATCGAAACCATGCCCGAGAGCCCTGACCCGCCGAGGGGGATCACGCCCCGGGAAATTGTCTCAATACCAAGAAGTGAAAAAGTGTTTGTACAAACTCAACAGGACCTGACGGTTTGTCCCCGAGGTTATTAAAAGAGCTTAAACAACAAATACTTCAGCCACTCACTAACATATTCAACCAGTCTGTTCAATTGAACAAGGTCCCGGAAGATTGGAAGATGGCGAGCGTAACACCAATTTTCAAAAAAGGAGACAAAAGCGTTGCATTAAACTACAGGCCCATAAGTTTGACATCAGTGGCAGGAAAAATACTTGAAAAGATTATTAGAGACAAACTTGTTCAATTTCTAGAAGACAAAAATGTAATCTCCGACACCCAGCATGGCTTCCGAAACAAGCGCTCCTGCCTAACGAATTTGTTAAACTTCTTCCAAGGTATATATAAGAACTGGGATGCCGACATCCCCAGTGATGTTATATACCTGGACTTTCGGAAAACCTTCGACAAGGTACCGCACGAGCGACTCCTTAAGAAACTGCACTCGGCGGACATTGGAGCCAATTTGATCGCGTGGATAAGAGATTGGCTCACCGACAGAAAACAACGAGTACTACTCAACGGACAGCCTTCCGATTGGCTTCCAGTTACTAGTGGAGTGCCTCAAGGGTCAGTGCTGGGACCCATTCTCTTCATCATATATATCAACGACCTTGAATCCACAATATCGAAATTTGCTGATGACACCAAGGTGGGTGGAAAGGCCCTCACAAAGACCGACTGCGAAATCATTCAGAAAGACCTCAATCACATTATCGAATGGTCGGAAAAATGGCAAATGTCTTTTAATGTTGACAAATGCAAAGTCATGCACATTGGGTCTAGAAATAATAACCACACATACATCATGAATGGGAAACCTCTGCAAGCGATGCAGGAGGAAAAGGGTCTTGGAGTCACTATCAGCAGTAACCTGAAATACGCCAATCACTGTAAAAAAGCATACAACTAAGCCAACACTATGCTCGGGTTTATAGCGAGGAACTTCGAGTGTAAAACGCCAGACGTGATGCTATCCTTGTATAATTCCATGGTAAGACCGCACCTCGAGTATGCAGTACAGTTATGGTCTCCTAATTACAGAAAGGACATTGATTTACTGGAAAGGATTCAACGACGCCCCACGAAGATGATACCAACCTTAAGGGCCCAACCGTACGAGGAACGACTCAAGCGACTCAATCTCTTTACATTGGAGAAAAGACGCCTACGAGGGGATATGATTCAAGTCTTCAAGTATCTGAAAAAAATCAATAACGTCGATTACTCCAAATTCTCTGAACTGCAAACCAACCTAAGAACTAGAAATAACAGTTTACCCATTCAGTCTAGTCGATATAACACAGACATCGGAAGGAGTTTCTTTTCAAACCGAGTCATCCGCCACTGGAACAATCTTCCTTCAGGAGTAGTAAATGCGAATACCATCAACTCCTTCAAATATAGAATCGACCTTCACTTCGCTGCGTCGGGAGTAAACTGAATATTGAGGTGCTTTCATCTGCTCCTCAGTATCGAGGTGCTTTCATCTGCTCCTCAATATCGAGGTGCTTTCATCTGCTCCTCAATATCGAGGTGCTTTCATCTGCTCCCCAGGCCTAAGTGGCTGTCGAGCAGATTAAATCACCAAAGCGGGCAACCTCGTAATGAGCCAATAGGCTTTCTGTTGCCTGCATTTCCATGCACTAGGGCGGTATCTTAATTTTAGATTAAAGTAACAAGACTTAGCACAATCTCGGCGGCCCCGAGCCTTCGCGATCTAGGAGAGCCGTGTCCTCTGTCCCGTCACCCCCAGTCACTGGCCCCGCGCCCCCGAGACAGGTAAGTAATTTGTACATTATGTACAGGTGCCGGTAAGTTAATGTTTAAAGGTTTTGCATGTTTCCACTCTCTCACAGCGGGTCAGAGTAGCCCGTCTCTCCCAACCACCCACTCAGCACCGCCGCGACAGTTGAGTTTTAAGGTAAGTATTTACATGTCATATTAGGTATAAATCATATCTGTTTATTATCTTGAAAATTCCCATATTATATTGGTCTCTTTTTGGTAGCTTTTAAAATAATTCTTCACTCTCCAGCAGCTCGGGGCATTCATTGTACGCGAGGAAGCCCGCGCGTAGAGCCCGCCCCTCCCCTCGCACCAGCTCAGCGCCACTCAGAGAGGTGAGTATCTCAGCCGGGTTAAGGAAGGGTAAATCACTTTTTTTTTAAGTACGTTTGTTTGTATTTTGTTACATTATTGTATCTTTTTTTCAAGGTGTTTATGCCAATTTCCATCTCTCCGTGTTTTGGAGCGTTGAGTATGACGGGAGGCCCGTGCATCCAGCCCGTGCATCCAGCCCGCCCCTCCGCCCCGCACCACTGAGATAATTGTATGTTAGGGTTATTTTTTTATTTTTTATTATCGTGTAGCGTATATCTTTTCTGGTGGTTCTCTGTTTATTATGCTTCTAGTTTTGCTGTAATATTGGTGGTTTAAGTTTTCTTCGTAATTTTCCAGTATAAATGCCACATGCCTCCAGGTCTTGTACTTTTTTTTTATATGATTTCAGCTCTTGTGTACAAATTATAGTTGATAGGTTCTAGGTTTGCCTGTTCGTGAAGAGTCTTTGTATTCCTTCTATAAGGGTGCCTTCCATCTAGAGCAAATCGTAGGGCTTGATTTTGAACTTTTTGGAGTTTGTTTTCCTTGTTTCTGCTTGTTGCGACTAGAGGTATAGGTGGGTATAGCAGTATGGGTAATATAAAGGTTTCGATAAGATGTATTTTTATGTTGGTTGGGATGTTCCTGAATTTGTAGAGTTCTGTCAGCTTGCTTTTCCCTTTATTGATGGTTTCATTGACGTGGTGCTCAATGCCTGTTCTTCCCATGGTGAGGCCTATACTTTCCCTGGTGGTGAATACTCTATTTTTCTTCCTTCTATGATGATGTCGTTTTTCTTCTTGACTGCAATAGGTACTATCTTGAATTTGTTTCTATTGGTTTTGATTTTCCATTTTGTTTCGTATGTGTTGATTTTGGTTATTTCATTGATGGTGCGTCTAGTCATCATTTCTCGTGATTGGCCAGGGTATGTTATTATCTGTGTCACGTCGTCTGAGGGGCTTCGTGGTGCAGTGGTTAGCACACTCGGCTCACAATCGAGAGCCCGGGTTCGATTCCCGGGTGGAGTGGAAAAAATTGGGCGGCTTTTCCGATACCCTACGCCCCTGTCCACCCAGCAGTGAATGGGTACCAGGTATTAATCGGGGGTTGTGTCCCGTTTCCTGGGATCTGTTCCCTTCTCCTATAATTCCTTCCCCCTCCTGTCTCCGGTATATGACCACAGATGTTGCGCCGACTAAACGAAACTTTCCAACTTTTTTTCACGTCGTCTGCGTATTGAACGTTTATGCATCCCCATGCAGGTTGAGGGAGCTTTGAGGTGTACATTATGTATAGCGTTGGCGAGATGGCTGACTGAACCTTGGGGTACACCGGCTGTCAGAGTGAACTCTTGTCCTGTATAGTTGCCTACTTTTATTTTTGTCTTTTGTCCTGTGATATAGTTATTTAGGTATTTGGTGATGGTGAGAGGTAAGTTAAGGTGTGCAATCTTGTATTGTAGACCTGCATGCCACACTTTGTCAAAGGCTTTTGCAACACCTCGTAGGACTAGGTAAACCTGATCTCTCCGTGCTATATGGTCCGTTGTTGTTTCGTATATGACCGTGAGAGCCGTGCCCGTGCCTCTGCTTGCTCGAAAGCCGTGCTGTGTGTAGGGGAGCTTGTTGTTGTTCTCGAGATAGTTCCTCAACCTTCTGTTTATTATCTTTTCTAGTAGTTTTCCGGTTACTTCAGGTAAGGATATTGGTCTGTAGTTTGCCGGGTTTGTTGGGTTGGTATTAGCCTTTGGGGTTAGTTTTATGATGGCAGTTTTGAATTTATTGGGGTGGTAACCCATGGATAGGTGTGATTGAATATGTCTTTGAGTATCTCTAATGCATTTTCTGGTAGATGTTGTAGTAGTATTTTATTGATTGGTGAATGACCTGCTGTATTGTTTATAAAGGCGTTTATTGCGTTTTTTATCTCTCTTGTTATTAGTCTATCCATGTCTTCCATTCCTTCTAGTCTTGTTATGTCTGAGGTTTCATAAGTTGTACGTTTTTCTTCGTTTTCTACCCAATACTGGTCTACTTCTGCTTCTGTTTGTCTGTCATAAGTTGCATTTTCTTCAGCTGTAATAGTGAACACTTTACTCCATGTCTCTCTAAATACTGCCTCCTTATCCTTATCATCGGTTATTTTTTCGTTGTTTTTCTCAAGGTGTTGGTTTGTTGGTTGGTTGTTTCCTTTTAGCTTCTTAATTTCCATCCAAAATCTCTGAGGGTCTTCTGAGTAATATCTGGCTGTATTTATTATTTTATCTTCCCAGTTTTTATTATAAATCCTTTCGCTTTCTTCTTTTAGTAGGGTTCCTAATTGTTGGTGTCTTGATCCTGCTCGTGTCAATTCTTCATAAAAGTGTTGAATTCTTCTTAGTAGAGCGCTTGCTATTGTTTTTTCAATTATCTGTCTTGTCTTTTTGGGTATGTAGTTGTTGGTTGCTTGTTCGAGGGTGTCATACCATTGACTGATTTTTTGATCTATTTGTTCTTTGGTCATCTGTTGTGGTAAAATTATTGTCGAGATATTCGTTTGTATTTCTTCTTTGAACTAGGTCCAATTTGCTTGCTGTGTGTTGAGGCTAATTGGTAGGCTATATCTTTTGTTATTACTTTTGCTGTTATTGTCATGATGATAGGGATATGGTACGATGTAGTTAAAGGGCTTGGTGTTATGGACATGTTGTGCATAATCTTGATGTTAGCGAGGACTAGATCTGGCGTTGTACTACTTTTTACACTGTGGTAGGTTGGGAAATCAGGGCCTGATTCCTGTGGTGAATTTTCTTTGGAAGTAGTTAATACAGTGTCATTGTAGGAGATATTTTTATAAGAAGGCATAAAAATATGACGGTGCATTTGCCTTTAAAATTGTGGCATCACTTGGGGGATCCAGAGACTGAATGAATACTTCAAATAAGTGGTTACTTTGCACAGCCATGAGAATGGAAGCTGCTGAGAGCATATCAAGTTTACAAAGCCCTTGTTTAAATTTTCAGGTTAGGGATGATGTGAGCAGAGGAGGAAACACAGCCCTAAGACCCCATCCTAGAGACCTGGCGTTAATGTCAAGGATAGTAATTATGTACAAAAACTTTAAGGAGCAGTATCCTGCACGTACTGTTGTAAAAGTCAGTCTTGTAAAAATTCTCCCTGACACTGTTCTTGAATTGCATTACTTGCTTGACCTTACACTGTTTGGGGCCTTAATGTACTGGTGATTTATTTCCCAACCCGGGATTGGGAAGAATGCTGTCCCTCTGATCTTTCCAACACTTTAAAATTATCATCTGGCATTTGTACAAATGGTCTGTCTACAATTATCATATTATGGTTTATAAATTAGGGTAAAGTGGGGTAAGATGCCCCCCTAAGATGAAAGGCCCCCCCTCGGTTTTGTCTTTCTTTCTTTTCTCAACCAGTCACATGATCAAGTAGACAACGCCAACTCTCTGTGCTCACAGGAACTACTAGAGTAAACAATGGACAGTTGCACTGGCCACAAGGGGACATTTCTTCTTTTTGACTAATTTCTTGTAAGTTTTCAGTGATCTTAATGATACCTAATTAACGACAAAGAACTGTAGAGTTAGCCTGATGGCTATGGATAATTGCTTTAAGATGTCTAGACCATATTGCATGTTTTTATACTCTGCTTACTTGTTGGAAAGATGGTGACATTTTGTGTATATATGAGTTGTCAGGGTAAGAGGCCCCTTGTGCCTTTGGGGTAAGTTGCCCACAGGGAGGCATTTTACCCCACATGTGGGCCTTTTACCGCATTATCAACAATTTGGCAAATGGCCTTGTTTGGTGTGTGAGAGCCATTTGCTAATAGCAGACCTTCAGAAAAATGGGTCCAATGTCTGGGTTGTAGAAATTGGTCACATGCAGAATGTACAACTGGACTAGCCCTAGATATGTATGCTGTGAGTCTGATTCGGCATTACGGTATTGCTATAAATAAAAAATTCTTAAGTTTTTGAAAGGCATCCATACGTGAACACTTTTGAGCTTGAGACTACATGGAAGTTGGTGTTTTTACCTGTTTCAGATATCCAAATTCAACAGAAAGGACATAGTTTATCAAATTAATTGAATATTTAATTCCATATATTTTTCATGGAAGTAGATGTTCCTTTTCTTATAAAAATTCAGAAGAAAGGGAAGCTAGAAGCTAAAAAGCCTTGGTTTAATCACGCTTGTTCTCGTGCTGTCAATGATAGAGAGATAGCTCACAAAAGGTACCAGAGCCTTCAAACTAACGCTAATTATGAACTTTACATTTCTGCCCGAAATCCTGCCAAATCTATTCTCCGACTAACCAAAAAATCTTTCATTAATAGAAAATGCCAAAACCTTGCTTTCTCTAACTCTTCCCGTGACTTCTGGCATCTAGCCAAAAACATCTCCTCCAACTTCACTTCTTCATCTTTCCCTCCACCCCTCAGTCCTGACGGCAACACTGCCGTCTCATCTATCTCTAAGGCTGAACTCTTCTCTCAAACTTTTTCTAAAAACTCCGCTCTGGACGATTCTGGGCATATTCCTCCTACTCATCCCCCCTCTGACTCCTTTATGCCTGTTATAAAGATTCTTCAAAATGATGTTTTCTATGCCCTCTCTGGCCTCAATCCTCAGAAGGCTTATGGACCTGATGGAGTGCCTCCTATTGTCCTTAAAAACTGTGCCTGCGTGCTGTCACCCTGCCTGGTCAAACTCTTTCGCCTCTGCCTGTCAACATCTACCTTTCCTTCTTCCTGGAAGTATGCCTTCATACAACCTGTGCCTAAGAAGGGTGACAGCTCCAATCCCTTAAAATACCGTCCTATAGCTTTACTTTCTTGTCTATCTAAAGCTTTTGAATCAATCCTTAACCGGAAGATTCAAAAGCACCTTTCCACTTCTGACCTTCTATCTGATCGCCAGTATGGGTTCCGCAAGGGGCGTTCTACTGGTGATCTCCTAGCCTTCTTAACTGACTCCTGGTCATCCTCTCTTAGCCGTTTCGGTGAAACTTTTGCTATTGCACTGGACATATCAAAAGCTTTTGATAGGGTCTGGCACAAATCTTTGCTTTCCAAACTACCCTCCTACGGTTTCTATTCTTCTCTCTGTACCTTTATCTCCAGTTTCCTTTCTGACCGTTCTATTTCTGCCGTGGTAGACGGTCACTGTTCTTTCCCTAAATCTATTAATAGTGGTGTCCCACAGGGTTCTGTCCTATCTCCCACTCTTTTTCTGTTATTCATTGATGATCTTCTTTCCAAAACGAACTGTCCTATCCATTCCTACACCGATGATTCCACTCTGCATTACTCAACTTCTTTTAATAGAAGACCCACCCTACAGGAACTTGACGACTCAAGGCTTAGCCTCAGACCTTACTATTATTTCGGATTGGGGCAAGAAGAATCTGGTGTCCTTCAACGCCTCAAAAACACAGTTTCTCCACCTATCCACTCGACACAATCTTCCAAACAACTATCCCCTATTCTTTGACAACACCCAGCTATCACCTTCCTCAACACTGAACATCCTCGGTCTATCCTTAACTCAAAATCTCAACTGGAAACTTCATATCTCATCACTTACTAAATCAGCTTCCTCGAGGCTGGGCGTTCTGTACCGTCTCCGCCAGTTCTTCTCCCCTGCACAGTTGCTGTCCATATACAGGGGCCTTGTCCGCCCTCGTATGGAGTATGCATCTCATGTGTGGGGGGGCTCCACTCACACAGCTCTTCTGGACAGAGTGGAGGCTAAGGCTCTTCGTCTCATCAGCTCTCCTCCTCATACTGATAGTCTTCTACGTCTTAAATTCCGCCGCAATGTTGCCTCTCTTTCTATCTTCTATCGATATTTCCACGCTGACTGCTCTTCTGAACTTGCTAACTGCATGCCTCCCCCCCTCCCGCGGCCCCGCTGCACTCGACTTTCTACTCATGCTCATCACTATACTGTCCAAACCCCTTATGCAAGAGTTAACCAGCATCTTCACTCTTTCATCCCTCACGCTGGTAAACTCTGGAACAATCTTCCTTCATCTGTATTTCCTCCTGCCTACGACTTGAACTTTTTCAAGAGGAGGGTATGAGGACATCTCTCCTCCCGTATTTGACCTTGCTTTTGGACACCTCTTTTGTTTATATTTTGGGAGCAGCGAGTAGCGGGCTTTTTTTTTATTATTGTTTTATTTTGTTGTGTGCCCTTGAGCTGCCTCCTTTGTTGAAAAAAAAAAAAGTATAATATTACTAGTCTAAAAGAAGGGGATACCTTTTAGAAAATTAATTAATTGTTTAGTTTTACATTCTGCTCATTAGGAGACACAAATTTGATTGTGTTCCTATATTTTACATCATGAGAGATTTATAGGGTATAGTTTTCAAAAAGGGAATACATATTATATTTTTATAATGTGAAAAAAAAAATTTCCTTACGTTTTTGTGAGTTTTATTATTGTAAACCAAAGTGGGGTAAAAGGCCTACCCAGTGGGCGTTCTACCCCACATGCGGGGTAAGAAGCCCCCTTTATTATTTTTTTTTAAATTGTCATTATAATAAAGTGTAAATCATAATGAGTGAATATAATATATTCCATAGATAGACCTTAGCCTAAGCTTTCAACAGAACTTTTTTTCAAAATTCTGTTGCAAAAAATGTGGCTACAACAGGCAATCTCTCTTAAAGGGGGCAACTTACCCCACTTTACCCTTCGATTTTATTATACATTGCATAATAAAATTGAACATTCTATGCATTGAATCTTTGTTGGTGTATTCTAGCCCTCATCCCTGTAGTGGTGTGTGGCATTAGTGTATTCCTAACCCTCATCCCTGTAGTGGTGTGTGGCATTAGTGTATTCCTAGCCCTCATCCCTGTAGTGGTGTGTGGCATTAGTGTATTCCTAACCCTCATCCCTGTAGTGGTGTGTGGCATTAGTGTATTCCTAGCCCTCATCCCTGTAGTGGTGTGTGGCATTAGTGTATCCCTAGCCCTCATCCCTGTAGTGGTGTGTGGCATTAGTGTATTCCTAACCCTCATCCCTGTAGTGGTGTGTGGCATTAGTGTATTCCTAGCCCTCATCCCTGTAGTGGTGTGTGGCATTAATGTATTCCTAACCCTCATCCCTGTAGTGGTGTGTGGCATTAGTGTATCCCTAGCCCTCATCCCTGTAGTGGTGTGTGACATTAGTGTATTCCTAGCCCTCATCCCTGTAGTGGTGTGTGGCATTAGTGCATGGGGATGGAAGGGTTACGGTTGGGGATGTAGCATCTTTGTTTGGTACTCCTGGGACTCATTGATGGTGGATGTAGCCTCACTTCACTTCAGCTTGGCTGCTGTATGTTGTAGCCCAACACTTGATGTAGATGATGACAGACATTTTGGGACTATGCTGTGCCAAGAGTTTTAACGTTCTTGTTAACCATTGCAATCATAAGGACATTTTGAAAAACATGTCTTGCTGAAATGCCAGAATTTGCTCTTTTCTACTATCCCACACGACCTCTGCGTGTAACGAAATACATGAGAAATTAATCCAGACAAGGAAAGGTTTTGCCGGCGCCGGCGATAGAACCCTTGACCAGGGAGACGGGAGAGCCACTCATTAACCAGTCGGCCAAAGAGGTACCCCCTGGCAGAGGGAGTTATGGGAGGCTCGCCCATCAGGCTAGTCGCCGCACTACACGGCCCACCATTCCTATGTAGATTGATTTCTGTGTGTTGAGATTTCCCATTTTCTATGAATTTCGGAGAGCATGGGCCATCACTCTACCTGTTACCCACTCGGGTTGACACAAAAGAATCACAGGAGAGGATGCCCACCGCCTAGTGAAATGCCAGAATTTGCTTTTTTCTACTATCCCACGCCACCTCTGCGTGTAACGAAACACACGAGAAATTGATCCAGACAAGGAAAGGTTTTGCCGGCGCCGGGGATCGAACCCGCGACCAGCGAGACGGGAGAACCACTACTTAACCAGTCGGCCAAAGAGGTATTCCCCTGGCAGAGAGTGTTATGGGAGGCTCGCCTATCAGGCTAGTCGCCGCACTAAACTGCAGGCCACATGTGGCACACATACACCTGTTTGTTTGTTTTGTGCACTTTGGGTAACGTCAGTGGTACATCTTTTCTCTGGGAAGTGGACGTCCCTGCCTACAGTCTTGTGTTTCCTGCTTTCAAGGCTCTCTCAAGGAATACCTTGTGGTGATTGGTGGAGTGTTTCTTACTCTATCAAGTTACTGGATTTACCTTATCCTTATTTCAGGTGAAGAGTCTGTGAATCAGATATGTTATGTGTGTGTGTGTGTGTGTGTGTGTGTGTGTGTGTGTGTGTGTGTGTGTGTTTGATACGTCTCCACCAATATTTATTTCGTTGGCATCCAGGCGCGGATCCATGAAAAAAGTTTGGGGGGCTCGATGCCAGGATTTTTGTGGGTGGAAGAGGCATAAGGCTGCGTTTACACGAAGCGAATCAAATTGATTCCATTCATGAAGAATCAACACGATTCATGATACGTCTTGATTCGCCACACTAATTTCAATGTAACCATTTACATCAAGTGAATCGAGTCAATTCAAATCATGCATGACGACTCATGACGATTCAGAGTCACTTGATTGGTTTGGACCCATTTTTTCATCAGTCAAGGTGAGTCACCCGAGGAGTAAGCACCATGCTAGCGGACGTCCTGATCAATTTAGTACGAGAACGACGTGCCATATATGATCCCAGTGATCCTATGCACAGAAATCGGGATGCCATATAGCTGCTTTATGGAAGGATATTGCTACTGAAATGAAATGCAAAGTTCAGTTAACAGTTTTTATTCACTTACCACAGTATAACTTTTGTAGGCGGTGCCTGAGTGGTTAGCGTGCGGGCTTCGCATTCACCGGCGCCATGGGCAACGTCGGTTCGAATCCCAGCGCTACCACCTGGGATTTTTCAGTCACCGCCGAGTGGCCTAAGACTACTCACATGCTGTCCTGAAGACCACCCATCAACCCGGACTCTAGAAGAAACCGTCCAGTGAATCAAGAATGAGTTCCGGGGGGCAGCATGAGCCAAGCATAACTGGCGCCACTATAAAAATTGCCTGCGCCATGACGGGCTTGGGCCGACCACCTATAGTCTGTTCAAAGCATGAATTCGGTTCAAGGTGTGGCAGATTCCAGAATTCCCATGAGTGCGGCACTGCCAGTTCGACCGCCAATTATCAGATTAGCACCGTCTCCCTACCTACCCACCCACAACCCACCTGTTTATCTCTCTCTCTCTCTCCCTCTCTCTCCCTCTCTACCCGGGGGAGGGACCCAAGGGGACACGCCGACCACCACCACCACCACCACCAACAACAACAACAACAACAACACCAAAACGTGGCAACATGGGAAAAAATCGCTGCCACATGTCATAGAATTTATACAAATCGTTGTTATAATCCTAAACATCGACACTCATTGTACCATGTAACTTCCTTTACTATGTACAGAATATATAAATTATCACTTTCAAATAGCACATGGATGGGAAATAACAGAGAGACGCATGTGCGAAGGTTGATTTGGCAGCATGGCTAGAGGTAAACGACGATACCAGCTCCACCCTGAACCGACTTCATGCTCTGAACAGACTATAGGCCCCTGAAGAAAGCTTACTGGCGTAGCGCCAGTAGGCCGAGATGTTAAAAAAAAAAGCTACTGAACCCCGGAAGGAATTGCCGCACCCTACGATTTATATTCATTTCATTTATCATTTCATTTCTAGGGGACCCGCAGAGGGCCACTCGGGTGGCACAATATGCGGGTGATTGTGAGGGGGATTCAAGGGGCCAGCAGAGGACAGGATTACGATAAGGGTTAGGATGAGGAAAGGTATTGGGATATGGTAAAGGGCCAGGATTAGGGAGATAATGATTGATGATCCTATTCCTAAATGTGTCAAGAGTGGGAGTATTAACTACATGAGATGGGAGATGATTCAAATCTTGGATGCTGCTAGGAAAGAATGAATATTTGAATATACTAGTGTTAGTCTGGTAAGTGTGGTATTTAAGGTTGTGGCTGCCTCTAGTGGATCGTGTAGTTGTCGGGTGTAAATAAGTGTCTTTGTTTACTTCTACTAAATTGTTTGTTATTTTATATAGTATTTGTTGTTCGTGTATTTGTCTCGTGTTGCTAATGGGTCTAGTTTTATGTCTTGTTTAAGCAAAGTAACTGATGTGGTGTGTCTGTAATCACGTCTGGCCCATCTTGCAGCTTTGTTTTGTATGGCCTCTAATTTATTTATGTTATTGTTATTGTGTGGGTCCCAGACGGTGTCACAATATTCTATGTGTGCCCGAACGAGTGTTTTATATGCAAGAATTATGATGTTTGTTTTACACCTGCTAAAGTTCCTATTCAGAAACCCCAGGGCTCTGTGAGCTTTGGCCCTGATGCTGCTCACGTGTGTGCTCCATTGCATGTCTGCTGAGATGTGTACGCCCAAGTATCTGTGTGAAAAGACAGTGTTCAGGTTTGTGTCATGGAGTTTATAAATGAAGGGAATAGGTGAAACGGATGTGATGGCATTTGTCTGGTCTAAACGTCATCTGCCACTTGGCTTCCCGGTCTTCAAGTGCAGCTAAATCGTTTTGTAGTCGAAGACAGTCATCCCTATCTAAATGGGTTGATAAACTAAGTTGTCATTTGCAAAAAGTCTAGTAGTAGAGGTAAGTGATAGTGGGAGATCATTAATGTAAAAAAGGAAAAGAAGGGGGCCCAAGACGGTGCCTTGAGGTACCCCAGAAGTTACAGGAATAAATGAGGATTGACTACCATCAAGAGCAACTCTGCTTGTGGGTAGTCAAAAACGTGTTAATCCAGTTAGAAAGTTGTCCACGTATGCCATTGTATTCTAATTTAGCTAACAGTCTTTGGTGGGGAACTTTGTCGAAGGCTTTGGCAAAGTCAAATATTATGGCGTCAACTTGTCTAACTTTGGGGTTGTTAAGGGACTGCAAAATGTCGTGTGTGGTCACAAGTCATTGAGTCTCGTACGAACGTTTGGGCCGAAAGCCGTGCTGCACGACTGTCAGTCAGTATGTTTTGCCTATCAAAGTGGTCCATTATGTGTCTATGAATTATATTGTTACACCAGTGGGTTGCGTGTTTGTTTGTGTTGTATGTGTGTGATTGCATGTGTAATGTGATGAAATCGTGGGTAGCATGATGCAATGTTAACTTAGAATGGTGCAACAGTTCGGGGCTGAGCGATGCAAGGGTTATGGAGACGAGAGACAGAGGTGAGCCCGGAGAGCGGACACTGGCCGCCGGGTAGGGATGGCAAAGTACCGTTAATTTGAGTACCGGTAGTACCGGTACCGAAAACGTAGGTACCGTTAGCATCGGTACCGGTACCGGTACCCGAAGGAGTATTTTTATCTTAATGACTTCTGATGAAATTTCCAAATAAATTTCCTGTAAAGAAAACTCTCTCTCTCTCTCTCTCTCTCTCTCTCTCTCTCTCTCTCTCTCTCTCTCTCTCTGAATGAAGTGAATATTTATTTTTTCGATAAAAAAAAGTAGCATGTATAGTTATTATGGATGTACTCGATCATAGTCTAATAACAATAACAATATTTATTAGCAACCTAAAAATGAAAAAGAATCGGACATGAAGAATAATTCAGTAACTCCAATAAATAAATAAAATAATAAAATAATGGAAACGGGAGCTGTGATGGACACGAAAAGCAGGACAAAATGGTGGGAACTTGGGAGGTCAGCGAGGCCGTGACTCAGCGTCTCCACACAGGGCCCATACCGGGTGATACCGCATGGAGGCGGCCGGGCGAGCGCCGAGCGTCACTAAGATCCAAACGGTACCGGTACTAGCGGCAATGCTCAGTGCCGAGTGATCATGAGGCTTCGCGGCACCAGGTACCGGTACCGGGTGCCGGTGAATAGATTCTTCTCGGCACCAGGTACCGGTACCGGGTGCCGAGAAGAATCGATTCAGCCGGCACCTGGTACCGCTACTTGGTGCCGAGAAGAATCGATTCAGCCGGCATCCGGTACCGGTACCTGGTGCCGCGAAGCCTCATGATCACTCGGCACTGAGCATTGCCGCTAGTACCGGTACCGTTTGGATCTTAGTGACGCTCGGCGCTCGCCCGGCCGCCTCCATGCGGTATCACCCGGTATGAACCCTGTGTGGAGACGCTGAGTCACGGCCTCGCTGACCTCCCAAGCTCCCACCATTTTGTCCTGCTTTTCGTTTCCATCACAGCTCCCGTTTCCATTATTTTATTATTTTATTTATTTATTGGATTTATAGGATAATTCTTGATGTCCGATTCTTTTCTTTTTCAGGTTGCTAATAAATAGTTATTGTTATTAGACTATGATCGAGTACCCATATCACCGAGATATCCACTCACTGAGTGGTGATCTCTCTCTCTCTCTCTCTCTCTCTCTCTCTCTCTCTCTCTCTCTCTCTCTCTCTCTCTGAATGAAGTGAATATATATTTTTTTGATAAAAAATAGCATGTATTGTTATTATGGATGTACTCGATCATAGTCTAATAACAATAACAATATTTATTAGCAACCTAAAAAAAAAAATCGGACATGAAAAATTATCAAATCCAATAAATAAATCCGAGCAATCTGGTACCGGTACCGTACCGTTTAGCTGGTACCGTTAGTACCGGTACTGGTACAGGTACCTGCCCACCCCTACCGCCGGGAGAGTTGCGTGCGAGACCCAGAGACAGGGAGACACGTGTCTGGGCGAGTCGGTGTGCTCAAGGGAGTGCCTGCTGCTGAGAGCCGTGTGCGTGACTGTCGTGCTTCTGTGTGCCTGATTAACTTGTTCTGTGCCCTTGAGAACCACTGTACTGTGTGAGGAACCAGTCATTAAAAGAGTAATTAGTGTTGAACTCGCGTTTTCCTTGTGCCCCGGCCTCCAGTGTACTCTCCTCGGGGTTCTGTGGGCCGCTGTCGGTGACTGGCTGCTCGTGGTTGGTGTGTGGTGGGGAGTGGCGTAACAATTGGCGTCAAAGGAGTGGGTATAAGTGAACAGTGAACGGTGAGGCTCGCTGAGTCATCATGGCGTCCCAAGATGGCCGCCGTGAGGGAGAGGAGGTGGGCCATGGGGCTGGCGCGGGTGAAGTGAAACCGGGCAAGATGGACTTGATCGTGTTGGTGGTAGCGAGTGTTCTAAGTGATAATCGGTTCACGGATAGAGATAGTCATATCCGCCAGGGTTACTTTATTCGGCAAACATCATACACGTCATTGACACAGACAAGACACTAAGAAAAGGTGTTTGTGTGGGTATGCGTTTGTGTGAATGTTGTACTGTGTGGAACAATGTGTAAAAGGAATGTATAGCAGGACGAGGACGGACAGTAGAAGATAAACAAGTAACAAGAGATAAACAATTAGACGCACAAGAAACAACGAGACGGGAGCACGAACGAAAACGTTAACACAAAGTAACAATGAACATTGGAGTCTGTGCTGCAACGCCACATTTTACTCTCTCACTGGAGGAGAGCACGCGACCGCTTCAACGGTGGCTGCTACAATCGCTGCCATGCTGGCCAGTATGAAGCAGGAAATGGCAGTGGACCGTGAGGCACGGGGCCCATACTTATAAAGTAAAGTCTCCGTCCCAGCCGCTCTCCGGCTCGTATTCCGAGCCGCAGGAGCGGCTCCGCGTCCTAAGTCGCGTAGCTTCGAGCCGCAGAATCGGCCGTAGCTAAAGTTGGGTGTGGGATGTAATAGGCGCTATGGTTACTGGCTCAGACTCACTTAACGTGGTCCAGGTTACCTTTGACATCAAGATGAAGAACCAGCTGGAAGGTAAACAAGGCAGAAGTGCGGCGTCTCCCAAGGTCTTTTCATCCTAGGCGGGACATATTGAACAGTTTAAGTGACCCGAGGGGACATTGGTTATCCTAGTCAGAGGTGACTGTTGACTCCATACCTGCGCCCTCTGCCTGGCTTACAAACTAACTACAACAGGTAAGTTATGTACAATATACACTGTATGCATGATAAAATGCTAACTTGCTTGATAATTGGCCAGACATGAGCAGATAGCATAGACCAATGTAATGACGAGGTAATTCTCCACTTACTTAATATTTATACTATGGAGTGTCACATATAATGGTGTACATATCACCTTAGATAAAACAGTAACTCTCCCATGGTGAAGTTGCACTTGTTAATTAATCTCAGCAGTCATTATTGTGGTAGAGTTGGTTTTCAGAAAAATGCAATAATGTATACATTTTATGCATTACAGTGCACACAAGAGAACCAGATGCACCATGGAGAAGGTCATCGGGCAGTGGAAGCGACGATTCCACATACTTCATAGGGAAATAAGGCTTAAATCCCCTGCATATGTGTGCAGGATCATCGAGGTGTGTGCGTTGCTGCACAACATTGCAAGGAACATCGGTTTCCCTGAGGAAGAGGATCCTGCGGGTGACGAGGCTGGTGAGGGTGCACGGCCTCTACCTGTTGTGCAGATAGCACCTGCTGCTGGACGGAACCAGCGGGATGGTCTGCGATACAGGGATGCATACGTCAATCTTCACTTCAAGTAAGTGCTGTAGCTACTCATAATTCATTACAAAATATATATACTTTTTTTACGTCTGTCTATGGCGCAGGTAGGCTATTACTTGATGGTACTGATGGGCTTGGTGGCTGGCCCAAATCCGTAATGACACAGACCTGTGTTTTTTGTGGCACCATCTTTTTGCCTCATGCACTCCCCCGCAGATCATTATTGATCCTTTCCGGGCAGAGAGTGGTCGCCTGGGAGGCTTGTGGGTACTTTTAAGCTACTCGGCGATGACATAAAATATTCAGGTGGGAGTGCTGGGATCGAACTCACGACTATCCAAATGTCACGCCAGCGCAATGGCCACCGCCTCACCTAGTAGCCTACCCATGGTTATAATAATGATGAATAGTAAATCAACGTGTCGGCAATAAACACGTCAGTCATTGTAAGGTAAAGTTGGGGGCATACGCAATAGCAGCGGGTGGCCTCGGTGCTCATCTCCGTCGCATTGGCCCTTGAGGCTGTGTTGGGGGGGGAGCCCATTACCCCGGGACACAGGGCCAGCGTGACACCCAGGTGGGTGTTGTTCTGGATAAAACACAGCCGTCGCGTTTCCCTCCCCTCCCTCGCCCAGCCACAAAACCCTTGCCCCGCCATGCATATATGGCTCCCCACACATTTATTCATCCAGCTGTTCTCGTTGAAAGCCACTACAGGCCTCTTGCTGGGCCCGAAATGAAAATTTCAACGCCCCGCCCACTGCACCACTTTTAACTTATTATTCATGGTTTCCGGCACATGTCTATGGCTAAATATGTAACTGGCATACAGTCCCTACAATTTCGGATCACCAGGCACCACCTGGGTGCAGTGGTTGTAGCAAAAAATACCCAATTATGGGAATTAAGGAATGCAAATGGCGGCGGTGATCTTGATCTTGATCTTGATTTTGATCTTGATGTCACAGGTGGCTCCGGATTTCTCCCCAGCCAGGCCTTTGTGTCGGCAGCTCCTGCGAAAAGAAAACAAAAACATGCGGAAAGTCTATGTTCTTCTCGGGGCAAGATATCATTCCCTACATCTTGCACACCACATGCCCCCCAAGAACTCTTTCACTGCCTCAATCACTCGTCCACTCGTCTCTCCACTGAGCGCCAGCAGCAGCACCATCCACTCCCTTCTAGTCCTCCCATTCACTCCACGTCCCATCTCACTCAGAAACACATGCATCATCTTCGTTCTCTCCCTGTCATACTTCTTACATTCCAGCACTACATGCTGCACAGTCTCGTCCACACCCCTGTCACACATCTGGCACACTTTGCTGCGGGACTCAGACCATCTATAGTTCCTTGCATTCACATCCAGACACTGCGCTCTAGCACGGAAAAGGAGATCACCTCCCAGGCTTTCCTCATACCACACCTCACACTTTGGGACCTCTTTCTCCCTGTACCAGTCGAGGATTTCCTTTCTTTCCATCTCATTCTTCCACTTGCTCAATCCCTCATCTTTAACTTCCATAGCTATCACATTCTTCCACTTTCTTACATCCCACTCAAACCCCTCTCCATTTCTGTTTATTATTCTCCATTCAAACACATTCTGCCTATCTTTAAAGGGTCGTTACACCCACCTACTCAGCATAACATTCCTGTCTATCACTCGCCCACATTTATTCGCCCATTTGCCATCTCTTATATTCCACAAGTATACTTTTCTTGCATCCTCCATTCGCTCCAATCTCACTTTATTTCTCAAGGTTGTCTTTCCCTAAAAGTGCTCCATCCCATGTCACCCCTAAGAGCCTCTAATGCTGGAAACCTTGGTGCATTCAGTGCCATTCTTGCTACCCTATTCTGCCCCACTTTCAATTTTTCTATCTCATTGTCGTTCCATGTCATCACATCCATTCCATACATAATGCTCGCGACAGCCACACTCTTCCAAACCTCACGGATGACATCATACTTGCTCGCTCTCATACTCGCTGCACTCCCTAAACGACCTACCCACTGGTTTGTCATACTTATCTTTACATTCTTGGCTCTGACGCATTCATTTACCTCCATCCACACCCCTAGGTACTTGTATTCTTCCGTCTGTTCCAACTCATCTCCTTCCAGTCTCCAAGCTATTTCTCTTTTATCCTCTGACCTATTGACTATCATAATCTTGCTCTTCTCACTACTAAATCTAACACCAAAATCTCTTCCATAGCCCCCTACCACATCTAACATTCTTTGTAAGTCTCCCGCAGTCACTCAGAATCACAACATCATCCGCATACAGCAACACACACAACTTGTCCTCTCCAACTTTCACTCCCGCATTCATTCTTCTCATCCTAACTGCCAGCTCCTCTGAATACAGGCTAAATAATGTTGGTGACAGAATGCAACCCTGTCCCACTCCTCTCTCGCTATTCACCCAGTCTGTCTCTAGGTTCCCTAACCTGTATTTAGCTCTTGTGCCTGCACACATACTCCTAATTATGTTCACAAACTTATCACTCAATGCAATCTGCTCCAGCACTCTACACAACATACTCCCCCCTGTCCCGTCGTAGCTTTCTCTATGTCTAGAAAACCGAAGTACAACTTTTCTCCTGCTCTCTTTTTCCTTTCAATCAGTTCATTCACCACAAACATATTATCTTCAGCTCTCCTGTCAACCCGGAAACCATTCTGTTCCTCACCTAGTACCCTATTCCTCTCAATCCATTTACACAACCTTTCATTTAGCACTGCACAAAAAACTTTCCCTACTGTGCTTACAAGGGAGATTGGTCTGTAATTCATAAGCTCCTATCTACTCTTGTTTCCACCCTTATGTATCAAAGTCACCTTACATTCATTCCACTTGCTCGGCACTCTCTCTTCCTCCCACACCTGGTTAAACAAGTCAGTCATTCTGTCAATAACACTCTCACCACCATTCTTATAAAACTCGTACGGGATATCATCTGGTCCTGCTGCTTTTCCATCATTCTGTCTCTTAATACACCTCTCAACTTCCTCCCTACTGATCCTTTCATTGAGCTCAGTTGCATCTTTCCTCTTCATGGTCACACCCGCTTCTCTCACATTCATTTATTCACACACTCCTCCTCTTTTCTCCCCAAGCTCCTTGACTGCCTCCCTCATTTTCTCTTCATCTGTAATTATTACACCGTCCACCTTCAGTCTTTCTACAGTATCACTGTCACTCATCCTCTCACCTCTTAGGAATTTATACCATTCACGGCCACCCTCAAGCCCCTTATCTCTCAGGCTCTGAATCACACCTCTTTCGCAGTCAACCTTCGCACTCATAATCGTTCGTTTCGTCAGTCGCTGCTGCCCAACATATCCTTCCCATGCATTCTGACACGCACCCTCAGCTTCCTCGCTATCATGCCTCTTTCTCTTCAGCCGCCGACACAGTCTATTCAACCTCTTCCGCTCCTTCCTTGCTTCCCTAACACTTGCATTCCACCACGGTTTGCTCACACGCTTTCTACCATTCATTTTGACATACCCAATGTTGCGGACTGTAGCTTTTCTTACATTCTCTACAAACCTCTCATTCAGTGCATCCACATCCTGCACACCATCAAACTCCCAGTTTCTTTCACTCAGATCTACCTGGAAATTCTCCCATCCTACATCTCTTAGCCTCCACTTCTTTTTTCTGACCTCTTATGTCATTTCATTCTTACCCTTCAACGTGCACTCTACTGTGAACATATTATGGTCAGACAATATCGATCATTCCCTCCTCATCTATCCACATGCGAGACACATTCACGCATTCTTCCATTCACCAACATATAGTCAATCGCCGACTCCTGGTCTCTCGCATTCCAGGTCACCCGTCCCTCTGCCATAGTTTCATTCAGGTTCTCCAGATCCATATCACTTGCAAACTCAGCTAACATTTCCCCATTCCTGTTCATGCGTTCACCTAGCATACCCGTGTGTGCGTTCATGTCACCTAAAACAATCACTCTCTCTCCTGCATGCTCCCTCACAATTTTCCTAATGGTGTTGTACTTCACCCTGCTCTCTCTAACTGCCCTTTCACCCTCCACAATCATGTACACAACAACCATTACTACTATCTCTGGTCTGCCCTTCCTATCCTTGCATTCCACTCTCACAGTCAAAACATCCTCACTGCCAGCACTGTTTCCTACATCCAACTCTTCCATCTTCAAGTGCTTTCGGTGGAGGAAGGCTACGCCTCCTCCCATCATTGTCTTTTTCTCGCGGCCCTTTCCTAACATCACATACTCACTCTCCTCAGACTGTACCCTACCTCTAAGGTGTGTTTCAGTCAGACCTACCACATCATACTTCCATTCATCCAGCTCCTTGCACACGTCCTCATACTTCCCCACACCCCAGCCTCTCACATTCAAACATCTAATTTTCATGCATTCACTCGCCTGGTTGGTGTCTTCACTTCTCCGCACTAGGGCACTCGAGCCCATTCATACAGCCTCTACCGGACGGAGAGACTTCATTTTCACCCACTCACGCAGCCGCTGTCCCATCCGTCTCGTCCCCTCTTCGTTAAGGTGGACACTGTCCGCAGCGAACACCGCGTCCCTCTCCAGCGCCTTGTCCGGGTCGATGAAACTGACGTCGCCTTTCTTCTCCTGCACCCACTCCATCTTCAGCTTCATCACCTCTTCCTGAATCTTCCTGTTCGTCGTCCGTCGCATCTTCTCGTAGTCAGGTCCTGCCTTTGGTCTTCTCATGATGCCCACTACTGCCACTTTCATGCCTCGTCCTTCTGCTGCCTTCACGGAGTCGATGACTTCCTTGATGGTGTCCTCCTGACCCGCATACTGCAGGCCGTTCCCACCGCCCTGTAGGATCAGGAGGCCATCCTTCATTCCGGCAGCTTTTTCTTGGACTTTCTTCCTGATGTTCGTAATCTGTGCACTACTCATGCTGGTGATGCCACTTCCCTCCAGCTTGCACTTCACATGCATGTGGACATTCTTTACCATGCTGTCGCCTATAATGCGGATTGGAGTCTTCTTCACTTCCATTTTCACTGTCTTCTTCATTCGGGCTTCTTCGGTCTGGATACTCCTGTCCTCTAGGTCCCGCCGCTCAAGTCCGGCCCTGGGGAACAGGGTAGTCTGGACGACCGTTGTCTGGACAGCCTTTTCCTCCCCACTGGGTTCCGTCTGGACCGTCTTGTCGTGTTTCTCACTCCGCCATTCCTTCCTGCTGGTGTCCAAGCACACCGTGCACAGGAACACGATCAGGGTGTGTTCCAGAAGCCGCGAGGAGGTTTTGATATTAACACATGGCTGGTGAGACCACACCTCACACCTCTCGCAGCACACACCACTGTCGGTCACTTCCTTGCCACATACGCCACAGTCGTCCCCACCCATCTCTTCAGTAACTTTTAGCTAAGGTTCTCACCAAAAACAGTGCAGGTAGCCGGGAAATCTTCAAAAGCCTCGAACCGCTCTCACACGTCTACTCTCTCTAGTAGTAGTAGTAGTAGATAGTCTTGGTCCTGCCCTGGATCTTGAGTTGAAAGTGATCTGCGCTGCTCTTCAGTGGGGTCCCTCCGGGTCGCATATTTACATATACTGTACCACAGTACTGCGCAGGGGAGTGAGAACGGGTGAGCCACACCGTTTGAAGGGGTACACAAACAAAGAGGGCCACTGTTAGATCTTCTTCAGGGTTTTAGAGGGGGCTGGTTGGGTCTGTAATGGTAAAAGTAAAAGGTGAAAGGAAGGGAGGAAGGAAAGGGAGGGTAAAGGTCCAGTATAACTCCGGCGCCTTACTGTTGGTCTATTTTCTTCCAAATCTTCACAAAACCCTTTGTATACATATAATACATTAGTAAAAAGTGGCGGACAAATGCCACCTACCCTCTACCCCCAACAAGCTTAGGAACCTGTGGGAATACGGGGATTTTGGGTGGGGGGAGACGAAAACGAGTAATTTCCGGGGAGTAAATTATCAGAATCACCTAAAACACTCCGGCAAATAGGTTGGGCTGCGTAAAAAAAAAAATAACTACGCGTGGTGAACCTGGTCTCACATGCGTGGGCTAATCGCTAACCAAGCGTACCATCGCTAACCACCCTAAAACAGCCCCGAGCCATGACTCAAGGTCATCCGGGGCTCGGGGTGAAAGAGCCGGGGCCCCGGATGACCTTGAGTCATGACTCGGGGCTGTTTTAGGGTGGTTAGCGATGGTACGCTTGGTTAGCGATGGTACACTTGGTTAGCGACAGCCCACACACGTGAAACCAGGTCCACCACGCGTGGTTATTTAATATTTTTTTTAGAACACGGTAGGTGGCATTTGTCCGCCACTTTTTACTAATGTAGGGTAGGCGGTGGCTGAATAGGGTAGGCGGTGGCTGAACTGGTAGCGTACTGGGCCCACATTCACCGCGTGATGGACGACGTGGGTTCGAATCCCCACGCTACCACCTCGAATTTTTCAGTCACCGCCGAGTGGCTTAAAACTATCCACATGCTATCCCGAAGACCACCCATCAACCCGGACTCTAGAGGAAGCCGTCCAAGCGAATCAAGAACGAGTTACGGGGGGCAGCATGAGCCAATGCAAGATGGCGCCACTATAAACACTCGCCTGCGCCAGAACGGGCTGGGCCGACCATCAAGCCCCACCTGGAAGAAGCCTTGGGCCGACTATCAGGCCCCACCGGGAAGATGCCTACCGGCGCAATAGGCAGCAACGTGAAAAAAAAAGAGAAAAAAAATGTATTATATTATACAAAGAGTTTTGTGAAGGTTTGGAAGAAAATAGACCAAAATTAAGGCGCCGGAGTTATACTGTACCTTTACCCCAAGATCTTTCGAACATACACCTTTGGCGAGTTACGAGAGGGTTACGATAATCTTAGCGCTACGATGGTCGTAGTGGCCGCTGCGAGCGTTTGAACATCTGGGGCGGCATTAATAATGACTCCTAGGAGTACTTCTAGAAGTGCTGCTAGAAGCTGTTTTCCTTCTAGCAGTAGCTTTTAACTTTACTGCTAGGAGCTGGTTTCTCCTCTCACGTAAAGCGCGAGTGGCATTACTTTCGCCATGTCTTGGTCTTGGTCTTGGTCATGGTTCGGTGCCAACTACAGCCTTTGTAACGGCTTATATATACTCCCTCAGGGCAACACCATGAAAGTCCAAAAGCTTGGTTGTGACAGACTTGATATTGTAAACCTATATTTTAACATTGTCCATGCTCCCATGTACCCCTCTTGGAGACCTCATAGTGTTAGTGTTGACACAGAACAGCTACAACCTCCAAAATCAGCATGGTTTCCTCATGAACTTAAATCACATTTCCTGGAAAAAATAGCAGCCTACCGTCTGGTTCATGCTGTCCATATTTATTGTGATGGGTCTATTGATGGCAACAAATCAGGTTGTGGTGTCTTTATCCGCAGTTATGGTAGCCCACATGCCTACACTGATATTGAGATCTCCAAGAGGCTTCCAGGTCACCTGTCTTCACGCGTGCGGAACTCTATGCCATTCTGGAAGGACTACGTGTTGTGGTTCCTTTTGCTAAAGATGTGTTCTTTGTTGATAGTCAAGGGGCCTTATATGAACTACTGTCCACTGCTCCATGTGACGCCGATATTGTACATCAGTGTCTTCTTGCCATTGATGGCTTAGAGAGGGATGATCATCGGGTTCACTTCACTTGGGTGCCATCTCATGTGGGCATCGGTTTTAATGAACGAGTGGATGCTTTGGCTCGGCGTGCCCTTAATAGGACTCTAGAAGGCACTCCTGCAAAATATACTTATAATTATCTCAAGAGCAGACTAAAACTCTACACACAAAGCTCAATCGACTCTGACATTGCCGTCTGCTATGAGAGGGGTAGTCCATGCTCTATCCACTAAGTCCATGTTTCTCAAGACACCAATGTCACCTACGGTAGACAGAGTGCCTTATATGATCTTGTTGTAATGCGTCTTAGACTAGGGTATAAATACTACTGGGAGGTGAGTGGTGCCCCACCCGAGTCTTGTGCTGTGTGCGCCAGGCCGGGAGGTCACACTCTACAACATTATGTCCTTGAGTGTCCTGCCATAGCCTGTTACCGTCCACAGGGTATAAGTGATGTGCCTTCCCTTGTCGCCTGGTTCATTAATCATAACCTTGTACCTGACATAATTAAAGAGTACCCAAAGTTTGGTGCCAGGTGGTAATTTAGGTAATTGCATGTGTACCTACTCAGGAATATTATCAGTATTTACATCCTAATTCCTTTTTCTGTTAACTAACCTCAACATGTGTTTTTATTTTTGTACAATGGAGATTTTTATTTTTTGTAACTAGCCTAGTAAGGGGTTTGTCTGCAAGACCAGCCGTTCCCCTTTGTTGTATTTTACAACAATAAATATTTCAATTCAATTCAATTATCCTTGCTTGTCGACAAGGTACGGACATCAACAAGCCCAGCCTCGCGCCCTGTCATATTCCCCGCCCCGTGGGCATATGTCGTGCCCCTTCAGCCCCTGCCACGCCAGCTGCCTTCACGAGGAAACTGCATTGTTGCATCGAAGAGGCAATGGTGTTAGCATCACCTTTGCATCTATTAAAGCCGCTGTGTTGATTTCCTTTATGCACTTCCCTCGTTTCCTATTCCATCAACTGCTTCTGTTATCATGTGGCTTCTACTAACTCTCAAGACTTTAGAAAAGCCATGGAATAGAATGTAGAAAGCAAAACAAGTGCGAATATAGCAATGGAATGTGGTAACGAGAAATTAAAAGCTGCATGAAGTATTTTTTTTTCCAGTGGGTGTCATTATTAATAAAGCCTACCGCGGTGTTAACTTGTTAGCAAACAGAGACTTCCTCCACTATTTACCTCTTGAGTTAATAGGAAAACCTTTATGCTGTGGTGGGAACTAGACTTCCTCTACTTCACAGTGATAGTGCAAAAGTTGTATTATAACTATTAGTATTATAGTTGTATTATAGTCTGTAGCAGTACATAAACTGCATCCGCATGTGATGGATTAGACTTTCGTATAGCCCCAACATAGATTGTCTCTCCTTTCTTGTAAGAAGGCCAAATATATTGTTCATTCTGTGATGGAAACTATAGTTTGTATACTTGACTGACAGGTGCAGATCTTTTACATGTATGATTGAAATATGATGAAACACAATGGAATGAAATAAACAAACAATGAAAGATTACAGTAACTGATTGTGATCAGAAAAAAAATGAATGTTTTAATGGGTGCAACTATTTATTTTGGTGAATAATAAATTAAATTGCAAAGAACTTTATTATTGACCCTAAAATATTTGCTTAACAATTTCTACTCATTGATGGCACAACCTGATGAATAACTTATCAAAATATGTCAGAAGAAATGACAAACACCACAGTAAATCATTTAATAGTATAATGATACCCTTTTTTCCCCCAGAAAGGAGTAGGCGTAGTGACTATCAAAGACTTGCTTATTAACCTTTAAAGCATGGGCTTGTATTACCGTGCCTGTCCTCCCACACGGGCATATTCAGGCAAAAACAAACCTCACCTCAATCTTTCATACCTTCACTTCTACTTACCTCATGTGACTGCATGAAGTATCATTGTAAAATACATACCCTTAACCCGTACAGTGTTTTGATATTTTGTAATTTCCTCCCCACCACGTCGGAGGAAAAATCTATTTTATATTTTTTTGCATAAAACGGCTTAAAACCATGAAAAATGGAGAAATGTTAAGTCTTTTAGCCTACCGTCACCTAGAAGTCGGTGTTTTGGGCCATTTTTTTATCGAATCGGGAAACGGAATGGTCGTGTTGATTTCCGTACACTTTCTTGGATTTGAGGTTGCGTACCCGAGTAAATCGTTTTCTCTCGACATATTTAGCAGACTTATATATATTGTTAGAGAGTAACTCATTTTGAGCTTTTTGATAGTTCAACTTGATGTACAGTCGCCCACAAGAGTGTTCACTCACCCAATTACAGTTTAGACATGCCCGCTCCTTACCAAAATTGCCGGTACAAAATTACCGGTTCTGGACGTCAGTATACCCACTATACCTCACCCACAACACTGTCAAACCACTTTCCAACCACCAACAACTTCTTTTTTCCACATCACGCTCTCCAAAGCCACCTCCAACATCCACACAAATAAAAAAAGAAAGTGTACCCAGCATAATGGCTGCCAGGCTTGCCGATTATGACAATCAAGTGAAATATATTGGGTGGTCAATATTCCCAAAGGATCAGTCTACTAGGGCACCACCACAGAAATCACCCTCGACACACTCCAGTGACGGGAAAAAATAGTACATTAAAAACGTACGACGTACGTATCTGACGCTCAATGGTATTAAAAAATAATACGTACATCGTACGTATCTGACGCTGTACGGGTTAACTGTCCTTTGACGCTAATTTGAAGACTATATAACCATTGCTAAAGCGAGTACGGAATAATGAATTAGAATCACTGAAAACACATTATTATAGACAGTTTTCCACCTCTAGTGGACCTCCCTTCTATGATTTAGTGATAAAAAGCATAACTTATATACAGTTTATGTGAAACGCAACCCCCCAAAAATAACTTCCGGGCCTTCCTATTGTTCTTGATGGGTGTTGAGGTCAAAGGGCCCCCATCTTGTGGATGAAATTCACTGGAGGGTGAGAATAGGTGAGATGTCTAGCGGACATCCTCTCAAAGTTAACACAAGGCATACACTGACTAATAATTAGTCAAGAGAGCATGGTTGGGTATTGTTTGAAAGAAACCAACATGCTTACCCTATTTCACCAGAAACAAAACAAATTTGACGGCGCGCTGAGTCAAAATCTGCCTTATCAACTATTGTTGACACCCGCGGGTTGTGCCCAGGCACCAGCTGTCGACTATTGTCGACACACGTGCTTTAAGGGTAAACTGACCAACCTAATTTAACGTCTCTATGATATTAATTAACCTGTAGATACATTTGTAACCTAGCCTCATTAAATTAGTAACAAAGTCACTTTAGCCCCACAAATTTTGTTAGTTTGTCTCGCCTTATCATGGCCCATCTAAAGTGAGTAATAACCCTGGCACCTGCTTACTTCCCTGCTTGACGTTGAGCAGACGTTCTCTTCTTTTCTGCTGGAGGAATCCACGCGGTCCTTCTCCCCCATGGCAGGGTAACCGGGTGGGTTTTGGTTAGCGGCTTCCTTAACGAAGCCGTCTCCTAACCCGAGAGAGTGCCAGCCAGCTTGTGCATGATGTGCTCCTGTCTCTCTCTCTCTCTCTCTCTCTCTCTCTCTCTCCTTCACCTCCTCGTATTTGACAGGGAATGGTGGAGGCACAGCACTGTGGACTCTCCCACCCCCATAAGCCACATCTGCATCATCAGCACCACCATCAGCAGCATCATGTTGGTCCTATATGTTCTGTAGGAAAATCAGTATACGGTACAAAATTAATTGTTGATGTTATACTTAAATGCTCAAGAAGTATTGAGTGTTAACAAAGCACAAGAACAAAAAATAATTCAACAAAGGACATTTATTTTTTTTCGTGTTCAGAAGCAAGTTATGCGGCATACGCTATAGCTGCGTGTGGCCTCGGATTGGAGAGATTGAGATGAATACCCTAATATAAAGACACAAACACACAAATACCTCAAACTAAAGCAGTTTATTGTGTTTTATGTTATTTTATTCTCTAAATATTAGAATAGCCATGAAATGTGTGTGGGAACCCAAGCAGCTGTAGGCAGACGATTAGCCCGCAACGCCCAGTGGCAGCCGAAACCTGCGGCTCACCACAGCTAAAATCCAATAGGGGGCTTCACTCCCCCAGCCCTTCTTAAGGTAACTAAAAGACAGGTCAATACACATTAACCTCCTAATGGAGGGGCTTCACCCCCCTTGACCTCCGTGTGTCTCCACATTTCATCGGAATGGGTTACTCCACTGCCCTCGGCTGTGAGGGTTCTCACACACATCACATGGATATTTTCACACTTAGTTTTGATTTCTACATTCTTTTCTATGGTTTTTAAGAAGGCTTGAAGGTTATGTGTTGCCTTCAACCTCGATCCTCTGTTTTAATATATTACTATCAAGTGAGCTTCATAGTTGTTAGGGTGACACAACACAAAGGTTAAATAATTTTGAAGTTTATTCACATTATGTTGGTATATAATGGTAGCGAGCTTATGGAAGTTTAGTAACAATATTACTACAACTCATTATTATGTTGGTAATGTTAGCGAGCTTATTGAAGTTAAGTAACAATATTATTTACAATTCATCATTCTGTTGGTAATGATAGCGAGCTTACTGAAGTTAAGTATCAATCCTAATTAGTAATTATCACTCATCACTCCTATTCACCTTAAAGGGCTCACTCATCTCTTCAGACTATTACAACTATATAGTAAATATGGTGCACTGACCATAGCTTAAACACTTAACCGTTGCTAAATAACAAGCTACCCTAATCAGGGTTCAATGATACACAATTATTACAGAAAAATGTTTCCTACCACCGATATGTGTTCACGGGGATGATCATGGAAGCAAGGTAGTCATGGGGGTTCAAGCAAGGCCTTCTAAAAGAAGGCCTGTGCGTAAAGGTCGTGACGTCAGCAAGGCGGGCAGGCTCCCTCTACGCTCTCCGCGCTGCTTACAACTCCACACACACACACCGTCTCTCTCTCGCTCTCTCTCTCTCTCACACACACACACATAAAATAATAATAAAATAAGGTCTCTCCATCCAGTTCTGCTACACGTCCACTGTAGCTTATTCTCGAATATTATTTCCAGGAGCAGCACCAGCAGTGTTAATTATTAATTTAGCCTTAGATGACCTCCTTCATTGTAAAAATATTAGCATTGATAGTAAAACATATTAGAGTTGTGATACTACTTTTATTATAGATAACACGAGGTAGAAGGAAAGTGGCAATGACAGTGACAGTAATTTAAACAGACCAAAATGCGTCCCAATATTTTATTACTAATAATGTTAATAATAATAATCATGAAATCAACAATAATAATAATAATAATAATAATAATAATAATAATAATAATAATAATAATAATAATAATAACAATAATAAAATAACAAAAATCATGACTAAATCAGATAATTTTAATGGTAATAAGAATAGTGATGCTGCTATTAATAATAATAATAATAGTACTATATACAACTAATGATATAAATAACAATAAAAATAATGAGAATAACAATTATAAAAATAACTAATAACACTACTACTACTACTACTACAACAACTAATAATAATAATAATAATAATAATAATAATAATAATAATAATAATAAAATAATAATGAATATTTTAACAATAATGATAATTGATTAATTAGTGTAGCATTAATGATATTTGTCATAAGAATTGCTATAATAATAACTTATTACAGAAAATATGTGCCTATAATATGTAGTTAATGCTACAGACACTCTCAATGATACTAATAAGTAATATTATAATTACAAAAAAAAAATAGTAATAATAATAAGAATAAGAATAAGAAGAAGAAGAAAAACATCACTATCAAAACC
>NW_026111865.1:0-50000 GCF_024679095.1 Eriocheir sinensis | reverse complement strand
GGGCATCTAACTCGTTAGTTTGCCACAAGGCAACTCGTCTTCTTAATGCCTCGATATTTTCGGCTTGTTTGGTCTTTGGGTGTGCTTTTTGGAGGAAGAGATGGGGGAGAGTGAATACAATTTTCAAGGATAGGGGCGCCAGTGGTGTGTTCTGGATGTAGTTATTTAACAGGGTGACAATTTATTTGATGATAAATGTCGTGGCTCCACATCTGGGTGGTTCAAAAAGATTTCTTGCAGACCGCCCAACAACTTCAAGGTATGTGTCATCCTACTACTACTACTGCTGCTACTACTACTACTACTACTACTACTTCTTACTACTACAACAACTTCCACCACTACTACTACTACTACTGCTACTACTACTGCTACTACTACTGCTACTACTACTACTACTAGTATTATTATTACTACTACTACTATACTTACTACTACAACAACTTCCACCACTACTACTACTACTACTACTACTACTACTACTACTACTACTACTACTACTACTACTACTACTACTACTACTACTACTACTGCTACTACTACTACTACTACTACTACTACTACTACTACCACTATTATTACTACTATTATTACTACTACTAATAATAATAATAGTAATGATAATAATAATAATAATAATAATAATAATAATAATAATAATAATAATAATAATAATAATAACAATAATAACTAATTATAATATCAATACTACTACTGCTAATAATATTAATACTGTTATGCCGGACGTATTACTTGGGTTCCGTGTCCACGTCACAAGACTCCGTGGGAGGGAGATATGTAAACACCTTGCACAGCTTCTGTAGTTTAATATTCTTCCTTAGTAGATCAATTCACTCTTGACTCTTCACTGGCTACTAGCTTACTATGACTGGGGCTGGTGCTCCTCTCGCCCTCTTCTCCTATCTCTCTCTCTCTCTCTCTCTCTCTCTCTCTCTCTCTCTCTCTCTCTCTCTCTCTCTCTCTCTCTCTCTCTCTCTCTCTCTCTCTATACCGAACAGTACAGTCTAGAACATTACAGAATATATTCGATTATACAACATGTAGTTGGCAATACTTCCCGCCTGGCGCCTGGCCGCGAGCCCCGCGGGGCGCGGGCGGCGCCTTGCTCCCCGCCCCTCTACTCGCTCCTCCCAGAGTGTTCCAGAGGCCCATAGACCCCGGGGGAAGCTTCCAGCACAACACTATTCCCCCCTCTTAATTGTGATCGTCCCGATCACACACTTAACTATATACAAACATAAGAAAATTAATCAAAAACATAATAATCGTCGTATCGCCGTGGATGCCTGCGCTGTCTTTGTCTTCTGTTCGTTGCCTCATGCGCGTCTGTCTCCTGGTGCGCCTCGTTGTCGTCCGCTTCTTGGGGTGTCCCTGGAACATCTGCCGAAGCCGGGAGGTTATCTCCCTCTCCTGAAAGGTCCAGAAGGCCTATGTCTTTGTCGACCTGCTCTCGGTCCTGGACGTCCCTTGCGTTTTCGTCGGCTGCTGGGTGTCTGTAGTTGTTCCAGGTGTAGTTTCCCGGACCGTGGTACCTCCATAGCCGGTTGACGTGGACAACTTTCGGCTTGGTCCTTTCCATTCTCCGGATTCGGTAAGTCACGTCGGAGAGGCGTTCTAGCACAGTATAAGGGCCTTCCCAGGGGCTCTGTAACTTCGGAGACTGTCCTTTCTTCCTCTGCGGGTTGTAAAGGCAGACTTGGTCTCCTTCCTTGAAGTCAACGTGGCTTCCTCTCATATTGTAACCGCGCTTCATGGCCTCCCCGGAGAACTTCAAGGCACCCCGGACTTGATGGTGCACCTCTTCCAGCCGTTCCTCTAGTTGACAGGCAAAACTGGAGGCGTCCCTTGGAAGGCTTTCCCCAGGAGGCCTTCCTGTCAGTAGATCCACCGGCAATCGCAGCTCACGTCCAAACATCAGCTTTGCTGGCGAATACCCCGTAGTCTCGTGGGCGGCAGACCTGTAGGCCATGAGAAGCGCAGGCAGCTTCTGATCCCATGTAGACTGATCATTGTTGCACTGCTTGGCCAACTCCTGGCCCAACGTCCAATTAAACCTCTCCACCATTCCATCTGACTGTGGGTGCAGAGGGCTGGTCTTCTCGATACCCAGAAGCTTGCAGCACTCAGCAAGGACTGTTGACTCAAAATTCCTTCCCTGGTCAGAATGGAGCTCGTTAGGCACACCGAAGCGACAGAAGAACTCCTCCACCAATACCTTAGCGATGGTAGTGGCTTCCTGGTCAGGGATGGCGTAGGCTTCCGGCCACTTAGTGAAGTTATCCATTGTGACGCAGATGTACCTATTTCCGTTCGTCGTCAGAGACAAGGGTCCTGCTATATCCACTGCCACCCGTTCCATTGGGGCTCCAACCTGGTATAGTTGCAATGGAGCACGGTGACGCTTTTTAGGGCCCTTCTTTGCATAGCAGACTTCACACGCGTGACACCATTCTTCCACGTCCTTCCTCATGCCAACCCAGTAGAACCTTTGGCGCAGGCGACTCAGTGTCTTCTTTACCCAAAGGTGCCCTCTGGTGATGCTGTCGTGCATTTCTTTCAAGACGCCTTCCCGGGACTTCATAGGCAGCACCGTGGACCAGTAGTGGTCAAGACCATCATGAGAGACCCAGCGTCGCTGCAACACCCCGTTGTCCATCCGAAGAGTGTCCCACTGAGTCCAGTAATTCTTGGTGGTAGGGCTTTCTTTCGAGATTATTTCCCACCCACGTCGCGTTGACGACCGACTCAGCCACTCCATAATTGGTCTCAGATCTCGGTCCTCCGGCCCCGTCGAAGGGGAGTCACCTTGTCATGGTGACGGGGCTTGAAGCGAGGTCGGCGGCACTACCTACCGAGGTCGATAGGGCTCGATGTCCGTTGGCCTCGTGGACCAAGTGCTCCCCCCTCATCACCGGTAGAGGAGGCCTACTGATGATGTTGCCTTCTCCCGCCCTTCCCTTTTACCACCTAGGGCAGGGCTACTGTCTCCCCACGTGTTTGCCGTGCGTGGCGTCCCGTATACTCCCCGCGCCCTCTCATCTGGGGGTTGAGTCCACCGCGGGGCAGGGTGTAGTTCCCCTCGGTGGGCAACACGCTCCTTTGGTGGGAGGGTTGGGGTAAGACGGGTGGTTCAGTGTGGCCCCACTGAATCAATCAGCTGGTCATGCGATGGCTAGGGTCAAGTGGTCATTGCCGGGTGGGCGGTCGCAACGGTCCCGCGGCCGCCGTTAAATTCCTGGCAGTGGATGCGTATACCTCCCCATTACCCCTGGGGCTGTTGGGTGCAGTGTGGCCCCAACATTCAGCCTCCCCTTGTTGGGCTCCGTGGTGGGTGGGGGTGTGAGGGAGTGAAACACCTTCCCTGTGTATGGGTAAGTTTCCCTTGCCTCGGCCTGCCTCTCTCCCTGACGTCCGTCCCCGATTACCCCTACACGGCCCTCTCTCGTCGCCACCTTGGAGCCTTTCACCGTTCCTGGTGGTGTCGCTGGAAAGTCCCTATCTTCTAGAGGGGCTGACCAAAACAAGTCCGTGCGACACAAAAGTCCACTTGTGTCTGACAAGGCTGCCCCCCATTCTGGGGGTAACTCTGATGTGCGTCCCTCTTCCAAGCTGGACGCACTTCAGATGGTGAATATCGATCCATCGTTTTCCTACGGTGCCTTGCACTCCTTACTCAACCCATTTGGCACAGTCCTTCGTATCCGTCTCATTTATGATGGAGACTTCAAGTCAAACAGATGCTATGTGACCTTTGCTTCCAGCGCTGAAGCCCATTCGGCGTGTGATGCTGTTGCGACTCTGCCTATCGCAGGTGCTGGATTCCAAGCGAAACTTCTACGCTATTCCAATATTTCTGACAGTGACATGGACTATGTCCCGAACCTCTTCGAACACGCTTTGTTAGAGCCAACTCCCAGGGACAGCCAGGTCCCTCCCCCTCGTTGGTTTGTTGCATACTATAGGAATGGGCGTGGCAACTTCATTCATGCTGCTAGGTACCTCGCCAAAGAAATTGGCACGATCCCTGAGGGGACTCCGAAAAAGTATGGGAAGGGAGTGTTAGTCAGGGCTAAAGATATTACTCAAGCTAAAATGCTGCAACATCTACCATGCCCTGCTGACAACATGTTTGAAACGGTCAAAGCACACCATACCTTCAATTATAGTAAAGGCAGTATATATAATCATGACCTCTATGAGTTCTCTGAGGAGGAAATACTTGGGATGTGCCCTAGTTCTGTTCATAAGGTGTCCAAGATGAAGGGTTCAGCTAACATGATACTTCTCACCTTTTTTGGTTCTACCCTCCCTGACCGTGTCAGTATTGGCCCTCTCCATCTTCGGGTAAACCCTTTTGTTGACCGCCCTCTACAGTGTTTTTCATGTTACGGGTTTGGTCATTGTAAGAAATACTGCACTGAGCCTTCTCGGTGTGGTAATTGTTCTGCATTAGGCTCACACTCCACGGCGAAATGTGAGTCAGATGCTTATTGCTTCTATTGCCAGGATGCTCACCAGTTGTCTTCCAGACAGTGCCCACGATATCGCCTGGAACAGGATATTTTGCAACTTGCAAATAGTCAGTTTATCAGCCTTGGTAGTGCGCGCCGTGAACTCCTCTACCGCCAGAAGGCCGGTACTGGAGCAAAGACGTACACCTCATCGCTAGGTACTCGCTCTTCTGCCCAGTCCGCTGCTCAGGTGTCCTCTACGGTTTCCTCCCGGCCCTTTGAAGCTACTGCTATTATGTCCCATAATAGATTTTCCCTTTTGTCCTGTGATTCTGTCGAGTCACCTCCAGGTTCTGATGGAGCTTCTCCGGCCTCGTCTCAGGTGATGCATGTTGATGTACATGCACCTCACATTGCTTCGCCGAAGTCCGCCAGAGGTATGAAGAAGCGACATCGCGGTTCTACAGATTCAGTTGAATCTGTTCCGCCAACTAAGATTACTGTAGGTATACATGATTCTGGGTTCTCTCAGGATAGGCCTATGGAGGAAGACTCGGAGGCTCATATTGAGCCTGCTGAGACCCTTCTGTTCCTGTTGCTTCTAGTGGTTTTCCTGATCGGGATATGGAAACTGAGGAATCCCTTGGATATAGTGTTGGGAATCCTCCCCGCGAGCATGTAGCTTCGGGGAGTGGTGTGCGGTCTGGCTCTAGTAGTGCGGCGTCCGGAGGGGGCGCAGGTTCCTTTGTTGAGAGAAAGCTCGAGGTCCCTCGACCCGGCTTCTCTCGGGTCCCAGTCTCCTCTTCTCGTCTCATTACCGTACCGAATCAGGTGGGTAAAAGGCAGTCTCTTTCAGGGGCTCGCCTGGAGCGCACTCGAAAATATACATCTTCCTACTCCTACAGTGGAATTGTAGAGGCCTACGAGCCTCGTGGGAGGAACTCCGAGCATTGATATCTCGGTTTTCTCCTGCTTGCCTTTGTTTACAGGAGACAATGCTCGGAGACTACACTCACTCTAGTCCTCCTGGGTATCGTGCCGTTTACAGTACCCCTAATCCTGGACAGGGCCACCATGATGGCACCGCCATATTCGTTCGCTGTGATATCCCTTATGTCCCATTACAGCTTCACTCAACGCTGCAGTCTGTAGCTGTTAAGGTTTATTTGGGCAAATTTTATACATTATGTAGCCTTTATCTCCCTCCTGGTGTTCCCGTTGACAGACACGATCTTGACGACCTGGTGCAGGAACTTTCCTCGCCTTTACTTTTATTAGGGGATTTTAACCGTCGCCATCCGTTGTGGGATGATGGTGCTACCAACTCACGCGGACTTTGAGTTGCTTCTTTTATTGAGGATCAGGGATTATAAATTTTAAACTCTGGGGAGGTGACACATTTTCATAGCCAGACTGGTACTTTTATAGATCTTTCACTTTGCACTTCTAATTCTCTTCCTGATTTTCGTTGGCGGGTCTTACCGGACTTGTATGGCAGTGACCACTTTCCAATTTTATTGGAGCGCATTGATTCTGTACCACAGTCACGCCTTTCTCGCTGGCGTCTACTCTAGATAAAGCAGACTGGCAGCGATTTACGGAACTTAGCTCCTCTCTTCGTCCGTTGGCTGACTTTGGAACTTCTGACGAGGCTGCATCCTATTTCACTGATGCCCTACATTCTGCAGCCCTTTAATCCGTCCCCAGGACGTCTGGCCAGTTCCCTAAACGTCCTGTTCCCTGGTGGAACGCCGCTTGCACTACTGCTGTACAAGAGAAGCGTGCTGCATTCTCTCGACTTCGTCGTCACCGTGGGGACCCCCAGTGTTTGGATGCTTTTCGGCGAGCGCGTGCTCGAGCACGACGCACTTTCAAGAAGGCTCAACGAATTTCTTGGAAGGCTTATCTCTCTTCCATCACTACCATAACTACACTCACAGAAGTCTTTAACAGAGTTCGTAAGATCTCTCCCCCTCCAGTGTTATCGCATGCAGGGGAAACAGTGGCGGACCCTAAGACTGTTGCTGACCTATTCGCCAAGCACTTTGCCAGTGTCTCTAGGAAAGATCCTACTGCACCAGGGGTTCGTCATCGCCGGGATTTGGAATCACTCGGCGTTAACTTCGCTTCCACCGGAGGGGAATCTTATAATATCCCATTTTCTCTCTCCGAGTTGAAGACGGCTTTATCCCAGTGTCAAGATTCCTCGCCAGGTCCAGACGACATCCCTTATGCTTTCTGACGCCACATGTCTGACTGTGGTTTTACATTTTTATTGGATCTTTACAATTTAATTTGGCGTACCGGTGATTTTCCATCTCTGTAGAGTGTGGCTGTAATTCTTCCAATTCTGAAGCCTGGGAAAGATCATCTCCAAGCAACTAACTATCGTCCTATTTCTTTAACATCCTGCATTTGTAAAGTGATGGAGAAGATGGTGAATGTCAGGCTTATGTGGTACTTGGAGAGCCGGAATTTATTGACCCCGGTTCAATATGGTTTCCGAAAGGTGCGCTCCACTTCGGATGCTCTTTTATCCTTGGAGTCCTCAGTTTGTGAGGCGTTTGCCAATAATCACCACCAGGTGACCGTGTTTTTTGATCTGGAGAAGGCCTATGACACAGCTTGGTGTCATGGAATTTTACTTAACCTGTTTGAGTTTGGTCTTCGTGGCCGTCTCCCTGTTTTTATTCAGTAGTTTTTATCTCATCGTTTTTTACGGGTTAGAGTGGGGAGTACTCTTTCCGAGGTTTGTCCACTTGAGGACGGTGTACCACAGGGAAGTATTCTCAGTGTTACGCTATTTGCTGTGGTTATTAATGGAGTCGTTGGTGTCCTGCCTGATGGAGTTCATAGCTCCTTATATGTAGACGATTTATCCATTTCGTTTTCTGCGGCAAGGATGTCGTTGATTGAACGAAAACTACAATTGACTATTAACCCATAAGCGTCGGGCTAGAGGACTATTGTCGTCCTCGCACCGCGCGGGCGGTGCTGATAGATTTTGTAAAATAGGTGTCTTTCATCAATGCCCCGTGTGGCAATTTCAAACGAAAACATAATAATTTATATTGTTTTTTCATCGCCAATCCTTCCTCTCCACGATTAAATAAATTTGAAGTGTCTACGTCGCAGCACGACATAGATATGATGTTGCGCGTCGGATGGCGGGAACTCCCGCCACCCGACGCTTTCCGCCCGAGCGGGAATTCCCGTCACCCGACGCACACGGGTTAATAGAGTCGCCAATTGGGCAAATATGCGCGGCTTTCGATTTTCGTCCTTAAAGACAGTAGCTATGCATTTCTGTCGTCTTCGAGGCGTTCATCTGGACCCTGACTTATATCTTGGTAATAGGCGACTGGCCTGTGTAGAGACGACTCGTTACCTCGGTCTTTTATTTGATAGCCGCCTAACCTGGGTGCCTCATTTACGTTACGTTAAGGCGGCTTGTCAGAAAGCCCTGTCCCTCCTTTGTGTTTTAGCTCATACCTCTTGGGGTGCAGACAGGGACACGCTACTCCTCCTCCACAGAACACTCATCCTTTCCAAGTTGGAATATGGCTGCGAGGTATACTCCTCCGCCAAGGAGGCTTACCTACGCGTGTTGGACTCAGTACATCACGCCGGGGTCCGCTTGGCTACTGGTGCATTCCGGTCTTCACCGATACCTAGCCTCCTCGTGGATGCTGGCGTCCTGCCTCTGGATTTGAGACGCCAGTCCTCTCTATTCCGTTGCTGGTTCCGCGTCCAACACCTTCCAGAATCAGTTCCCTGTGTGTCAATTTTGCGGGATTCCCGTTTTCCTGCATATGATGAGCGACCTAGTCTCCCTAAACCTTTTGGGTTTCGGGTAGCGTCTGCCATGACACCGTTGTCTTTCCCCCCCATTCCTATCTGCCCTTATCGAGTACCTAGGGTTGGATACTGGCAGTTGCCCGGTGTATCCGTGTGTTCTCCCACTATAGATAGTAAAAGGGATTAACCGCCATATGCGTCCCGAGCCTTATTTTTAGAGCATTTCACTGAACACTTGGACTCCATCCCTGTCTTTACTGATGGCTCTAAATTGGATGCTGGAGTTGGCTTTGGTGTTGTGTTCCCCTCCTTATGTCGGGGAGGTAGTCTTTCTTCAGTTGCTTCTGTATTTACTGCAGAGCTGTCTGCAATAGTCCTCTCTTTACAGACTATTTATACCTTTCCTGTGGACTCTTTTATGATTTTTAGTGATTCTCGTAGCGCTCTTTCTGCGCTGGGCTCCTTTACTCCCTCTGTTAATCCCCTAGTTTTATCTGCTCTCGAGTGGCTTTATTTGCTCAGCAACATGGGCTATCGCGTTGGGTTTTGTTGGGTTCCAGGACACGTTGGCGTACACGGAAACGAACGAGCTGATGGACTTGCAAGGGAGGCAGCAGCTAGAGCTGCCCCTCCTAGTGCTGTCCCATGTACAGATATGTTTCCAGAGATTCGCAAGGCAATTCTTGCCAGTTGGCAGGAGAGGTGGAATGCTCGGGGTGCGACTTCCAAAATGGGAGAGATTACCAGGACTGTGTCTCGTCCTTGGTCATACGAAAGTGTCCGTGACCGTCGCTCGCAGACAGCCTTGACCCGTCTTCGGACGGGTCATACGCGTCTAACACATGGTAACCTCATGTCCCGGGGAGTGCAGCCTTATTGTGATGACTGCTTCGTTCCCCTGACTGTAACGGGCTTGTCGGGGGGCGTTTAAAGGGTGTTGATTAAGACTTCAGCTTCCTTAAGGCGAATTATATTCGTAGCCTTTATGTACAAGAAACGTCGGAGCGAGAGCGACTGTCGTTGTGTGTCAGTCGGACTCTCATGAAGGAGTGACGAGTTACAGGTTGGAAAATAATCGTTACAATTGGTCACGTACGTCAAGGTGACCTCTGCGCACCATCTGAGTGCGAAGTATACAAAACTGAGACGGTAAACACTGACGGACGACATTCCTATAAGGTGGCGTGATCTATCTGTCGTGTTTTTTTTCCATTGACAATTGTATGCCTAATTCGTGGTGATATTAAATAATAATAATAATACATTGATATCCTACTATAACACTGCTCGGTCACCTACCAGTGATCGCGACCTCGCGATATACAAAAATCTAAATAGCAGTCTAGTTACCATGAACACACATAGTGGGAGTTTGTCAAGCAGACTGCCTATGATACAATTACATTAAAACACTGGCTATGTAAGAACATATGTGGAGTTATAATATAAATAGTGAGAGGTAAAACACAACATGTGTGACATGAAACATAAGAAATCTCTCAAAAGATAAACATAAGGACACTGTATAAGAAGCTATCAACTGGCATAGTTACAGACAATGAAACGTTCATCTAGCTTCTAAAAAAAATACAGTAGTGAAACACAGTACAATGTTAAGTATAGGAGCAGCCAGGTTTCTGTCCCCTGACTTGTCTGAGAAAAGGAAAAACTACCTTGCCAGTGGCCTCCCTGCATCCAGTCGCCGTGTCTGCACAACCAAATAATCGTGTAGGACAGAGTTGCTCCTAATAAGGTAGCACATGACGACGAGACTGACGAACATCAGAAACATTGGTACCAAAAATCCAGGGTGCAGGTAGGGGAGATGCAAATAATCAGGCAGCGTTTCCTCCAGGGTTTCCGCGAACTCTGTTTTATTTGCGAAAGACAATGAATTAAGGGAATTAGTCACAAACGAGATGCTGGAGAGGTGAATGTCATCGAGAGACCGTAGAGGAAACACTCGATGGGAAATATTGGCCGTGAAAACCAGACGGATCCGGGACGGGTACGTTGTTATGTTAGTGGAGCGGATATAGCATGGTTCCGCTATGGCATAGTGACCAGTAGCTCGTTGATAAGTGGTACCCTCCGGGCAGATGACCGATACATAGAATGACTGAGGGAAATAAAAATAATGCAGACCCTGAAAGTTCTTATGGAAAACAGGCGTTGGTGTTAGCTGCTTGTAAGGGCACAGGGAAAGAGCGTCAGACGCGTTCAAGCGGGTGAGGGCGATCTCTCATACCCCTCCCCGAACTGGTAGGAAGGCAAAGAGAGACGCAGAGCAATAGAATCGCCGGAAAGACCGTCTCCTTGCAATACTGCAAGATTGAGTAGCTCCCGTTGAATACAGAGCGAAATCCTTCGCGATTTGAACAAGAGACGGGGACGTGTCCAGGTCTAACACACTGTCCTTTGCTGAAAAAGGGAACGGGACAATTTCGTGGGCCTCAAACACGTCCGCCGTCTGAAATGGAACATGAATGATTATGGCATCGGGGGTGAGGCTGGACTCAATCAAGGGGTAAAAATGTTGACTCATGTCTGGGTTGAATAAAGGTGTTAGGCTATAATTTTGATACCCGAGCTGGACAGTCTATCTCAAATCGTGTAGAGGGAACAAGGCAGGTGTGACTCTACCGTGCGCTGCATCAACCATGTTGCTAATAACCTGCTGATTTGCCGTTGCGACGCAGTTAATGACGTTTTCCAATACATGCAAGGCTTGATCTAGGAGGCGAAACTGATTCACCTGGTCGATCTGTTTGACAACTATGTTGATAACTTCTACCATCTTATTTGTCTGCTCTAGCAGTTCCTCAATGTGAGTATGCAATCGCGCAAGTTTTCTACAATTGGCGTTGATCACCCTGCGATTTCGGGCAGCAAAGGAAAGTACTTGAGCGTAGTGCTCCCGCAAATCGCGCACGTCCTCGTCGGTAGCCGTACCGAAAAGGAACTTTGAGGCGGACCCAACGATGTTGAGCAACCCCCTCTTTACCCGAGAGTGAACTGAGTGAAAACTATAATCCATGTCTACCTCATCAACTTTTCCCCGTAAGAACAGAATCCTCTCCTCCAGTAGTTGAAAAAGAGTCAGAGAGTTGGTACTAGAAGGTGCCTTTGATTCCCTAGTCATGGTAGCCCGTATGGCGTCTGCCATGCCGAGTAGTTTTTTTTCTGAGACTATCCTGATTGTGTCAGTTGTGTTGGTCAAGGAAGTATATGGATATTTTACGAGGAGCACATCTTCTATGAGGAAGACCTCTCCTATGTGTGCCGTGAGGGCACCAGGCTTCAGGTGGATGGGTGTTGTTGCAAGCAGGGAGCCGAGGGACAACAAGAGGGTCAGAAAACGCAACATCATGATCTGAAAGTGGTGGGAATGAAATATTTAAACCCGTGGTCTCAAATTATAGCTATGGGTGTTGTGATTATCTTGTTGAACATTTGACTCTGAGGGGGAATTACCAATATGAAGGTCCATAGGTGAGGGAATTACTTTCAGACGATCACTGTGAACTTCTAGACTGACTCCACTATTCGACTCGAGAACTTCAACCGATTTCCCCTGACATTCCGAACAACTCGGTAAGGACCCACAAATTTAGCCCCCAGTTTCGAACTCCTTTCCGCTTGCTTAATCATGACTGTGTCACCCTCTTTTAATTTCACCGGGACGGCCTGTTTGTGTTGTTTTGACATCATTTCAACCTTCGTAGCTTTTAACGTACACCTAACTTCTTAGTGTATCATGGAAAACATATGCATCTGCTGTTGTGCGTACCTATCAATGTTGTAGAGAGGTTGTTGTGGGATTGTTAGGAAGTCGTACGGAAGACGTTTCTCCACTCCATATAAGATGTAGTAGGGAGACTTCCCCGTCGAGTCGTTTACCGACGTATTTATGGAAGCGGCTATATGCGATAGCCAATCCTCCCAGTTATCGTGGAGATCGTTCACGAAAGGCCTGAGGACCTGTAAGATTTTCCTATTAGCCCTCTCCGCCAACCCATTAGCAGCTGGGTGGTAAGCTGTGATGAAGGATTGCGTGATGTTAAACTGAGCGCATATTTCGCTCAATACTGAGTTCCTAAACTCGGTGCCATTGTCACTCAAAAGAATTCGAGGAGATGAATGTGGACACAACACGTGAGTCACGAGGGCATGGGCCACGCGTGTGGCTGTCTTGTCCTTGAGAGGCGCTAGAACTAGAAACCTAGAGAACTGGTCGACGCACACCAATAAGTAGCGCGAACCATGTTGGCTCTGGGGGAGCTGTAATAAGTCGATATTAACAACATCCCATGGCGCCTCTGGTACTGGGTATTGCAACATAGGTGCTGGCCCTTTGACGGACCCCTTGTGCTTAGCACAAACGACGCAATGTGCGACATGTTTTTTCTACATCAACCCGTAACGTGGGCCAGTAGAATTTTCGTCTGGTGACAGATAGCGTCTTGTCTCTTCCTGGGTGACCCGCAATGGGTGTGTTAAGGACCAGCTTAAGCATCACGGGGACGTATTTGTCTGGGATGACCAGTTGGTCTATAGGTACCGGTTTGGTTGGCCATGACCTACAAAGGAGGTTGTCCTCTGACAGGAAGAATTGTGAAAAGGGAACTGGCAATTCAGGAAGGTTTGATTCGTCTCCCGACTCGAGGGCGTAAATTAACCTCTTCCACACCGGGTGGTCTCGCTGAGCAGTGTGTAGCTCAGGTGAAGTGAAGTTATGGATGACCTCTGGGGTGGTAATCGCGCCTATCGGAAAATTTCGAGATAAGGCATCTGCGACCACATTTGTTTTCCCGGTGATATATTTTATCTTCGGATTGTATGCTTGGATCGTTAAGAACCATCTTGCCAGACGACCGTGTAGGTTTTTTCCCTTAAAAAGATCAGTTATGGCCGCGTGGTCCGTATACACCACAATTATGTACCCCATCACTATGTCACGAAAATTCTTCAGAGCCCACACAATGGCAAGAGCCTCTAGGTGGGTAACAGAATAGTTCTTCTCCGGAGCTGTAAGTACTCGACTGGCGAACGCTATCACATGCTTTTTGCCGGACTTATCTGTTTGCATCAGAGCGGCTCTTAGTCCACTAGCCGAAGCGTCGGTACAAAGCTGAAAGGGGTCCTTGAAATCCGGAAAGACAAGGACCGGAGCCTGTGTAAGCGCTTTCTTTAAATCCTCAAAGCTCGTTTGTTGAGCTGGGAGCCACTGAAAAGGTACGTCTTTCTTTAAAAGATGGGTTAGGGGACTCGCGCGTGCTGCGAAGTCCTTTATGAAAGGCCTGTAATAACCTGCGACACCCAAGAAAGACCGTACCTTGTCCGCAGACGTTGGCTGAGGGAACTCGGCAATAGCCTTTATTTTGTCGTCCACTGTGTGAATTCGGTCACGACATGCCCCAAGAACTTCCGAGACTTTAAAAATTCACATTTGGTGATTTTGAGCTTTAATCCGACCTCTTGAAGTCTGTGTAGGACTGCTTTTAGTGTTTCCATGTGTGCATGCACGTCTTTACTTGCTATGATGATGTCGTCTAAATACACATAGACAGAGTTGCCCAGCAAGTCAACAAAAATACTGTCCATTGTCCTTTGGAAGGTCAAGGGAGCTCCTTTGAGCCCGAACGGCATCCTCGTCCACTCATAGTGGCCATGAGGCGTGCTGAAAGCCGTTATTTCACGTGACTCGGGGGCCATGGGCAGTTGCCAGTAGCCACTGACCAGATCAAGACTCGTAAAGACCTTATTTCCTCTACCGAGACACATCAGAAGATCTCTAAGAACGGGAAGCGGAAAATGATCATCCACGGTCGCGGTGTTCACACGCCGGAAATCAATCACAGGACGATAAGAACCGTCTTTCTTTGGAACCAGAAACAAGGATGAATTCCACGGGGAATTCGATTCTTTGATGACACCTTGTTCTATTATTTCAGAGATAAGTTGTTGCACCACCTCCCTCTGACCGTGGGGGACCTTGTACGCATTGATATATACAGGATTTTTATTGGGTTTTAACTTAATGTGGTGTTCAGCACACTGCGTAACTCCAAGCGGCTCGCCTGGTAGAGCAAGCGCCCCCCGATAATGTTCCAGAAGCTGTACTAAGGTTGGCTTAATTTCGGAATAGTGTGCAACTTTTAGGAATGCCTCTAAATTAGCTGTGTCTTGTTCGGGAGAAGCCTGACACGCCGAGGTTATGCCTGAGAATTGGGCTGAAGGGTATTCAGCTGGTTCCGGGGCGACATGTCTCCCATACACTAGACACTGACATAATCTAACACCATGTTTTAAGGATACAGGGGATCCAGACTTGTTTATTACCAATGCCTCTGCAAAACCTCCCTCCTTGACTGTCGCAAGAGTTACCTCCACCGTCACGCGGTTTATGTGAGGAGCTCCGTCGATACACACATCACTGCCCGTCGGAGGGGCGTTAGGCAAACGGATTTTAACAAGTTTTGCAGCACGATCCGGAACTATAAGAGGACCTTCTACGACTGCCGTTACTGTCCGCCACAAGTCTGCAATGTTTTCGTGTGGTTTGACCGTAAGAGGTGACACTTGGGCGGTGGCAGTCCCTGAGTCTGTGGTGGGTTGGTCATTTTCCCCCTCTGAGGGTGGGATTACAGGTGACAGAGGCGATGGATTTACCATCCCCTGTATGCGTCGGCCTTGATACACGATCGCGTTGCTTTCAGGGTTTATGGTTATGGGCAGGTCTTTCATGGCGTTTATTCCTAAGATCCCATCCACAGGTAAGGCAAACCTGCTAGAGACATAAAAGAAATCTCGAAAGGGACATACATTTTCATGTAAGCTGACTGTTACTGGTACTCGGCCCAAGGATTCCCAAAGTGGTGCCCGTCACGCCTACCACATTCAGGTCGTTCTCTTGGAGCGGCCAATTTTCCCCACTCGCCTGTCGTGTCAGTGTCCTGTAAGCGGAGTCGGAGATGACATTGACTGTAGCACCTGTGTCAACCGCTAAGGTGAGTGAAATTTTGCCCACCTTGCAAGGGAGGGCAATTATGCTTGTCCGTCCCAAGGCGGCAATGACGGAGTCAACTTGCTCCCAATTAGTATTTTCCTTAAGGGACAGCTGATGTACGCCTCGGGGCTGTCACGAAGTCATGTCTTTTTATTCTGAGAAGAGGAGTGTGGTTTATTGTCCGCTGAGGACTTGTACTTCTGTTCCTCCTTGGCCTTTTGTATTGCAGAACAACTGTCTGAATCATGAAAACAATTCCCGTGGATAAGGCAAAAGGCAGCCTTCCGCTGATGGTTTGTCCTAGGGGTCCTATGTGATGAATGATGCCCGGCCCTGTAACCTCCTGACCTCCTATCAGAGCCCTGTCTTGAATGTGTTGATTCCCTACGTTTCGCGATACAAGAATGTTAAGAATGTCCTGATTGTTTGGAAAAACTACAGGTGAGAGATGCCTTACTTTGTGCTTGCAATGCTGCGGCCGTTGCGAGGGGTTGATGGTGAGGGTATTCCTGAACCTTGACTTCTAACTCTGAGACGAAGTCAACCAACTTCCCGCTCGGCTTGAAGGCCAAAGGAAGGGCAGAACGGCGGTTCTTTTCTGAAATATGAAATAAGTAAAAAAACAACTCGAAAGCTGTCTTCACCTGGTGCTTTTGCATACAGCCCCCTGGAAGCCAGAGCGCGTCTTTTAGGCTCTTGACACAGTCAACCGATAGCTGATTTCCCTCAATCATGGTGTCCCAAATCGGCTTTGTTGAGGATTTTTTTTTGGAGGGACTCAACCGTGTGTGCCATCTGTCTAACGATGTTTGGTTTACTCCCGCCCCCGAAGATTTTTATGAAATTCCTTTTAAAAACCTCATAGTTTACACCAATGTCCCCCGAAGCAAACGCTGAGGACTGCATCAAATTCAGTGCCCGAGAGCCTGAAAGTAACCGTGACCGAATGAAAGCGATTTTATCATGATCTTCCGTAATGGAAGAATTTACGAAGGCAGATTCACACAAATCTAGGAACTGTCTCTGCGAAAAGTCGGTCTCGCCTCCCGAGAATTGTCGAATACTGGCGTGAGTTGGAATGACCTGAATCGGGGGCGGGGGGAAGTGGGTGGGGCCCCGGGAGGAGGGGGGGAGGTGGATCGACAGGCATTTTGATCGGCTGAGTGGGGGTTAAGTATTCAGACGAACCCAGAGGTGAAGGGGCGCTATCCCTTGGGAGGGAAGAGTACGTAGCCCCCGATCGCAAATTTACCACACTTAAATCACCGGTGTTTGCACCTTGCTCCAATTCCTCCTCACTTGAAATACGAGCCAACTGTTGAAAGGTGTCGCCGAGTTTAGCGAGAGTGTCTTTGTTCATACTATGGTGTAAATCATTTACAAAATAGGAGCATATGTTGATAGCTGGAAATATTAACCAATAAACGGAACGTGTATGAATTAATAGTTTGGGCCGAAACCCTAAACAGGCAAGCAAGAATGGCTAGCAAGGTGCCTGTTTAGACCTAATATAAGTTAAGGTTATAATGGAATGCCATAACGTTATGGGTATATGAAAGAATAACTACATAAACAAAGTGGTATTTTAAGTGAGTATACCATTGAAGCTCACGTTTTCTCTCGAGCGGTGAAAAGAAAACGGAGACAGGGCACACTGATGAAGATTAACTTTGATCAGGGAACTCACACTATACTCAATATACTCGCTAGCAAACAATAAGAAAGAATCAATATCGTATGCGAATGAACGTTACTCTCACAATTATGACTGATTAACAGTGTTAGGAACACAAAAATAAAAAAGGTCGTGCCTCTGCACGGACAATAATGAAATAAGCCGAGTCGGCATATTTTGACAAGAAGGGAATATCCACAAATACCAAGATTAATCAGCTGATGTAGTGGAGAGGGCGACGGTTTGTGATGCCCTGGGGTACGTGCAGTCGTTGTAGGCGCGTCAGGAAACCTCGGCCGCGGCTACAGCGGCGGTGAGAGGTGAGGGATGGGCGGACATCGGAGGACTCGTAATGGCGGTTGAAAACTGCTGACCCAGCGAATTGAGCGGCAGCGATGGGGTGCCGGTACACTGCCGCCAGACGTATGATGGCCGCGGCGTTCTTGTTATATTAAGAGATGGGCCGCGGTGGCAGATAAGACGACTTGGGTGTGTAACCTCTTGAGAAGACGCCTTGCGGGAAACGGTAGTGGTAACAGCTTGCAGTCACCGGGAGACGTCCACGGGTACCCTTGCTGACTGCTTGCCGGAAGAGGTTTGGGCCGATGCTCCCGGTAGCGGCGGTGTTGCCGCCAGCTGTGGAGCGAGGGGCATGTGGGGTGTTCCAAGGTCAGCGTGGCGTGCTGGTGCTGGTGTGAATACTTCTGCCGTATCGTGGAGTGGCTTGCAGTGTTCGTAGCTGTGCTGGCCTGAAGCGGGGGAGCGGCTTGTAGATTGTGGCCCTCGCTTTCGGCTGCGTAGGCCTGTTGGTGGCTCGAGGCTTGTAGGCTGGACGACTGTAGAGTTGCTGCTGGTGTGCTCGAAGCTTGTAGGCTGGACGCCTGTAGAGTTGCTGCGGGTGTGCTCGGGGCTTGTAGGCTGGACGCCTGTAGAGTTGCTGCTGGTGTGCTCAAGGCTTGTAGGCTGGACGCCTGTAGAGTTGTTGCGGGTGTGCTCGAGGCTTGTAGACTGGACGCCTGTAGAGTTGCTGCGGGTGTGCTCGAGGCTTGTAGGCTGGACGCCTGTAGAGTTGCTGCGGGTGTGCTCGAGGCTTGTAGGCTGGACGCCTGTAGAGTTGCTGCGGGTGTGCTCGGGGCTTGTAGGCTGGACGCCTGTAGAGTTGCTGCTGGTGTGCTCGAGGCTTGTAAGCTGGACGCCTGCAGAGTTGCTGCTGGTGTGCTCGAGGCTTGTAGGCTGGACGCCTGTAGAGTTGCTGCGGGTGTGCTCGGGGCTTTTAGGCTGGACGCCTGTAGAGTTACTTGTAGCCGGCGCCTGGTGAGTTGCTTGTAGCCGGCGCCTTGTGAGGTGCTTGTAGCTGGCGCCTTGTGAGTTGCCGCGGACGGCTGGTGCGTTGCAGCGGACGGTTGGTCTGTTGCCGCGGACGGCAGGACTGTGACTCCTTCCTTCCTTTGTACGCCTGTCCCCGGAGTTTGTTGGTGAGTTCTCGTGGCTTGGAGGAGAACGAGGTAGCGAAGGCACAGGCGCGGGGTGACCGCTGCCAACCAAATGTAACGGGCTTGTCGGGGGGCGTTTAAAGGGTGTTGATTAAGACATCAGCTTCTTTAAGGCGAATTATATTCGTAGCCTTTATGTACGAGAAGCGTCGGAGCGAGAGCGACTGTCGTTGTGTATCAGTCGGACTCTCGTGAAGGAGTGACGAGTTACACGTTGGAAAATGATTGTTACAACTGGTCACGTACGTCAAGGTGACCTCTGCGCACCATCGGAGTGCGAAGTATACAAAACTGAGACGGTAAATACTGCCGGACGACATTCCTATAAGGTGGCGTGATCTATCTGTCGTGGTTTTTTTCCATTGACAATTGTATGCCTAATTCGTGGTGATATTAAATAATAATAATAATACATTGATATCCTACTATAACATGACCGTGCGGCACTTGCTGGTCGAGTGCCTCAGTTTGGGGGACCTGCGAGTGCGATACCTGTCGCAGTGTCGGGGAGAAGACGGATCATTCCGTCTCTCGCTGATGCTGGGAGGGATATGCCTTTCCCCGGGACATGAGGTACTTCTCTTTATGGAGAGGGCTGGCCTTCTCCATGAGTTATGACCGTTTTATGTGTGATTTGTTTCGTCTCGTTTTGTTTGGCTTTGCTCTTAGTTTACTTTTTTAGGTTCCTTTTTTAGCCCTTTTAGTTTAGTTTTTTTTTCTTCTTTTCTGTAGTTTTTAACTCATTGAATGCGGCGCCATATGACCCTGGCTGTCGCGGCGCCTCATTTAAATCAATAAATCAATCAATCAATCGGTCCTCCCGCTGCAGTTTTCCCAAGTCTTCCCAAGTCTTCCCATGGCACCTCCGCTGTCTGTTCCACTGTAGTGCGGCGACACATATTCTGGACGCTTTCCCTCTGGAGGCAATGTTGACACTCAGGTAGGCAGGGGCGCCGGCTCAAGCTGCTCAAGCTGTCCGCGTTACCGTGTGTTAGCCCAGATCGGTGCACAATAGTGTAGTGATGCTGCTCTAGTTTACCTATCCAGCGAGCAAGCTGGCCCTCAGGGTTTTTCAGTGACTTCAGCCACCGCAATGCAGCGTGATCCGTGCGGATGGTGAAAGTTGCACCGTACAGGTAAGCATGGAAAAAGTCAAGGCTCTTGACTACTGCCAGGAGGTCTTTCCGGGTCACACAATAGTTATTCTCGGCTGGTGTGAGCTTCTTGCTGAAGTAGGCCAAAACCCGTTCCATGTCGGCACATGCCTGGGACAGCACTCCATCAATCCCTTCATCACTGGCATCACAATCCAGTATAAAAGGCTTAGAGGGGTCTGGGTAGGTGAGTACGGGTGTGCTGATGAGGGCCTCCTTGAACTTCTCAAAGGCAACCTGAGTTTCCGCTGTCCACTCAAACTTGCGCCACTTCTTCATCAGGAGGTGCAGTGGTGCAGCAATCGTAGCGAAGCCTTTCACAAACCTACGGTAGTATGAGCACAACCCGAGGAAGCTCCGCAGCTCCTTCACGTTGGTGGGTGTCGGCCAGTCCCTTACCGCAGCCACCTTCTCAGGATCATGTAACGGTGTACCGGGTGGCGTTTAAAGGCGTTGATTAAGACTTCAGCTTCCTTAAGGCGAATATATTCTTAGCCTATATGTACAAGGAGCGTCGGAGCGAGAGCGACTGCCGTTGTGTGTCAGTCGGACTCTCGTGAAGGAGTGACGAGTTACAGATTGGAAAATAATTAAGTTACAATTGGTCACGTATGTCCAGGTGACCTCCACGCACGACGAAATGCTTTGTATACAAACTGAGACGGTAAACACTTTTTTTTTTTTTTTTTTTTTTTTTTTTTTTTTTTACAGCAAAGGAGACAGCTCAAGGGCACAAAAAAGTAAACATTAATAAAAAAAAAAGCCCGCTACTCACATTCCTATAAGGTGGCGTGATCTATCTGTTGTGGTTTTTTTCCATTGACAATTGTATGCCTAATTCGTGGTGATATTAAATAATAATAATAATAATAATAATAATAATAATAATAATAATAATAATAATAATAATACATTGATATCCTACTATAACACGCAGTGCGTACTCCAGCCTCGCTCACGATGTGTCCCAAGTATTGGACCTCCTTCTGGAATAGGCAGCATTTCTTCGGGCTGAGTTTAAGGTGTGCAGCTCTAAACCGGGCGAAAACCTCTGATAGCCTTTCCATCTCCTGCTCGAAGGTCTGGCCAAAGACAATCACGTCGTCGAGGTAGATGAGTGCCATCTTCCAGTGAAGTCCCTCCAGCTGCCTCTCCATCAGCCGCTCGAACGTGGCCGGCGCGTTGCATAGGCCAAAGGGCATGACCTTAAACTGCCACAGGCCTTGACCGTAGGAGAAGGCTGTTTTCTCTTTGTCCTACTCCGACATTTTGACTTGGTGATACCCAGACTTCATATCTAGTGTTGAAAACCACTTGGAGCCCACCAAAGCGTCGAGCGTGTCGTCGATCCGTGGGAGTGGGTATGAATCCTTGATGGTGAGATCGTTGAGGGCTCAGTAGTCCACGCAGCACCTGAGGGAACCGTCCTTTTTCCTGACGAGCACTACAGCAGACGCCCACGGGCTGCTGGACCGCTCGATTAACCCCTGTTGCCGGAGATCATCCATCACCTCATCCATCTCCTTGCGACGGGCTGGTGCCATTCTTCGAGGAGCTTGCTTCACTGGGCGGTGGCTACCTGTGTCGATATGGTGCTCTACCAGGTCCGTACACCCCAAGTCCAGGTCTCCTGTGGAAAACACATCTGCATTCCTCACGAGAAGCTCCCTGAGCTGTTCCACTTGGGGCTCCTCTAGACACTTGGAGCTCCTGTCAAACAGGTCGCGCAGGTAGTCGGGCAGCTCCTCCTGGGGCTTCGTCAGAGTTCTCCTGCAGACACAGGTTCTCGGTTTCTGGTCGATCTCATGGCACAACCCCACCATGGTCCCTTGTTTTATCTTCTTTGGGCTGAAGGAGACATTGGCCACGACGACAGGCACTTCCGCTGCAGTAGGGTCTGCCAAAGTACTGCCTACAATCACCCCGTTTTCTACCGGGCATCGATGAATTGATCACACAGCAAAACCCTCAGCAGGTCAGGGGTGGCACCTGGGTATGCTTTGTGCGCCATGCTCTCAAGGTCCTGAGCGAGTTCCTGAAGAGACTCGCCGCGCCTCCTGTTGCGGGTTCTGAACCTAACCCTGAAGAACTCGTTCTGGTGCTTGGTCCCATATCGTTGCTCCAGCGCCTGTGCTAGCCCGCTGTAGCTGCCTTTTGTCGCATTGTCGAGCTGAGCAAGGACCTCCAGCGCCGCCCCTTTCAGGCTAGTGGCCAGCTGAACCGCGCACTCTTGGTCATCCCATCCATTCCGAGCTGCCAACAGCTCAAACTGGGAGCGGTAAGCCTCCCAGGAGACCTTGCCATCAAACTCCTGAGGCTTCTTTCTAACAGGCTACCCCAGCAGACTCATGGGACTGGTGGAACCTCTTGAGGGGATAAACTCAGGCGAAACAGGACTTAAACTACCCCGGACTTGCGTAGGAGAAGCATCTTGGGTACAAGTAGCCCCTGCAGGCACTGGCTGTCCGTTTCCACCCAAACAGTCTTCAAGGGCCTTCACTCTGTCACTTACGTCACAAAATGCCTGTTCTGTACGGTTCACCTTTCCCTGTACTTCTAATATTTCTTTGTGTGTCGTCTCCCGTACCACCTCCATCTCATGTTGAAGATTTGTGAGTTCTTTCTCCACTTCTATCAGGTGTTGTCCTAACTTCGTGGTCACATCAGTCATTTCTCTTCGCACTGACTCTCTTCCATCTTGTACTGCTTGTAGCTGTTGCTGTAATCCCGTGAAGCGATCTCCTAGCTGTTCTTTGAGTTCTTGGAGTATTCCTTCTTGTTGTTGCTGTGCTCTTTCTTGTTGTTCTTTGAGTTCTTAGAGTGTTCTTTCTTGTTGTTACTGTGCTCTTTCTTGTTCTTTGAGTTCTTGGTGTGCTCTTTCTTGTTTCTCCCCCGGTAGTCTCAAAGCTTCCAAGAGTTCAGTCAACACGTCATCCCTCTGGGCAGCTTGGGAACGAGTCTCCATGGCGAAAAAAACAAATGGCTACAATTCTGACGCCAATGTTACACCGGACGTATTAATTGGGTCCGTGTCGCCGTCACAAGACTCCGTGGGAGGGAGATATGTAAACACCTTGCACAGCTTCTGTAGTTTAATATTCTTCCTTAGTAGTACAATTCACTCTTGACTCTTCACTGGCCACTAGTTTGCTATGACTGGGACTGACTCCTCTCGCCCTCTTCTCATATATATATATATATATATATATATATATATATATATATATATATATATATATATATATATATATATATATATATATATATATATATATATATATATATATATATATATATATATATATATATATATATATATATATATATATATATATATATATATATATATATATATATATATATATATATATATATATATATATATATATATATATATATATATATATATATATATATATATATATATATATATATATATATATATATACCGAACAGTACAGTCTTCGCCGTGAACTGGCCACATTCTTGCAAGATCAGGGGCACAAGAATGCTTGTTATTTTCGTGATCCACACTTTCTTGCTCGCCTTGCACTTCTGACTGACGTTTTTGAGCACATTAATAAGCTCAACACTGAACTTCAAGGAAAAGAGAAATGGGTGTTTGACCTTCAGGGTGCAATAAAGGAATTTTGTCAGCAAGCAGCAGATACTACAAGAAGCTGAAGCTGACAGTTACTCTCATTTCCACCACTACTTGGAATGTACAGCTACATAGGATATTAATTTTCATGAAGCACTGGATCTCGCAGAAGAGAAACAGGATTTACTTAATTATTTGCAGACTCTAAGAGGGAATATGAGTCTTTTGATTTTGTGCAGTTTCCATTCAAAATTGACGGAAAGCAGTGTGGTTCTATTGCACTTGAAATGGCAGAATTACAAGCTGACAATTAAGCAAGAGTGGACTTTGATGTGTATAAGGACATAGGAAAGTTTTGGATTAATTTAGCAAGTAGGCATTCACCTGTAAAAAATCGAGCCTTGCAGGCTCTTGTACACTTTGGAACCACTTACGTTTGTGAGTTTAAGGGATAAATCATCAAGGAGGTACGACTGGAGGTACGACTGGAGGTACAACAGGTACTCAGGCAGAACATCGCCGACGAGATGAAGAAGCTGAAAGATGATGTACACGCAGAAACAAGAGGACCAGGTAACATGGATGGTGTCCCAAGCTTACAAGGTATGAAAGACTACATTAAGAACTACATGGAGGAGCATATGAGGGAGCAAGACGATAGAAACAAGAGAAGGAATAATGTAGTTCTGTACAGTATACCGGAAAATAAGAGTGGAGATGTAGACCAGAGGCAGGAGGGAGACTTGAATCTCTGTAAAGATCTTTTCCTAAACAGTCTAGAAGTAAGAGACATACAGATGCAGAAAGAAATAAGACTCGGAAAAAGCAGAAATGATTGGAGACACAGACCTGTCCTTTTTGTTCTGAGCAGTGAGGCAGATAAATTTGAGATTCTAAAAAATGCAAAGAAGCTGAAATATGAGCGCAACACCTGGAAGTCGCGCGTTGGAATATCCCCAGACCTCACAAGACATCAGAGGGAACATGAGTAGCTACAAGCTGAGACAAGAACTCAAGCAGCGTAGAGAGCACGGAGAGACAGGACTGTATATAAAAAACGGGAGGTTGTACAAAGCAGGAGAGGGAGAAGAGAGGCGATTCGAAGTCAACATAAAGCTAGACACATTAAAAGAAGTAACAAAAGTACAAAAAGTTATTTAAGGCTCATTAATATACAAGGACTTACAAAAACCAAAGCAATAGAGGTAGGAAAACTAATTGACCAAGACAACTGCATGATATGTATAACTGAAACTCACCATAAAACAGATAAAGTTTTATTTAGCCAAGGAATTAATACTTATGTAAATATGAGGAAACGGGAAGACAAGAAGGGAGGAGGATTGATGTTCATGTACAAAAATGGCTGTGACTTTGTGTGCAATAGCACGGATACAACGATCCCTGATCTCTTAGAACTAAAAGGTAGAATTAAGTATCTCGATATAAGGATAATACTAGTGTACTTATCCGTCGAAAGAACACAGGAAGATAAGATAAGGAACAAGACTATACAAAATGAAATGCTAAAAAAGATCCAGGAAAATCAAGACACTGAAAAGAAAGCATTAATATTATTGGGAGACATGAATGGACACACTGGATTACTAGGAGAACAAAATTTAGATAACAATGGAAAATTTATCCTGCAGTTGATTACATAAACAAACTTAACACTCCTAAATGAAAACAGATGCACTGGGATGTACACATGGAGTCAAGACCAAAGGAAAAATGTTATTGACTATGTGCTTGTAAATAATAAAATGTATAAGTATTATGAATCCATGCATATTGATGAAATCAAGAGATAATAAACTTATCAGATTATAACTTAATCACAGTGAACCTATATATAGGAGAGGAAAGTGAGAGTTATGGGAGAAAGGCAGAATGGAAGATAACAGAATATTACAAAACAGTTGAAGATTCGCTCAGGAAATACACACTAGAAGTAGAAACTCAAATACGGAACAAAAACATAAACAGCATAACTGACTTCAATACCATAGTAAAGGACGTAGCAGACGCAAACCTCAAGGGAATATATAGAAGGAAGACCAAACAGAGTCAGGAGCTACATGAACCACCATGGATAACAAATGAAATTAGGGTGAACATCAAGAAAAGAAAAGAATACAACAGGAACAAGAGAAATGCCATAAGAAAGGAGGAAAGAAACCAGTGGAAAAACCTATTTGTGGCCCAGAAAAATAAAACTCAAAACTTGATAAAAGAAGAGATGCATAAGCGTGAAGAAAAGATAACAAATGAAATAAAAAAAAATATAGGCTCAAAGAAGATTTGGAATGAGATAAACAAGCTAAGAGGATACAAGCATAAAGAAACTGAAAAACAAGTTTTATTTAATGAGGAAGGACAGAAGTTGTCACAGGAAGAGGCAAGTGCAACAATTGAAAAACACTGGGGAAAAAAATATACAAAAAACAAGAAAATGAAATAAGGATGGTTTGGACAAAACATAAAGAGGAATATATAAACAAGTATGCAGAGCAGGCATGCAAGACAATTTGGAAAGAAGAACAAACAGCTTTCTGCATCCCTGATGCATTAAGAGAACACTATGAACTACGCTTTCAAACAACAGAAGAAAGAGCGATGAACTATCCTGTGTTTACTGTAGAAGAAGTTAAGAGGACTTTACAAAGACTAAAAAGCAGAAAAGCTAGTGGCCCAGATAAACTAAAACCAGAACTATATAAAGCGCTGAAAGATAGCCAAATATGCCTACGTACTCTTACAAGATGCTTCCAAAAAATTCTGGATGAAGAACAGAGTAAAAGAATGGGAGATGTCTCTAACAAAAATGATTCCCAAGACAAACAAACCCACGGCTGGACAACTAAGACCAATTGCCCTTACAGATATAACCTACAAGTTATTTATGACACTAAATGGACAGAGGATAGACCAACATGTGATACTAAACAACCAAAATAAAAAAACGCAAACAGGCTTCACGAGGGGTTGTCAGACTGAGGACAACCTGCTCATACTACAATAATGTATTGACAGCAGCTATAATTATGGTATCCCCCTTATTATAACCTCATTAGACTATAGCAAAGCGTTTGACTCAGCGAGAAGGGAATCCGTAGTAGAAGCATTAATGCACTACAAAATTCACCCAAAAATAATAAGTACTCCAACAAACATATATACAAACGACAGTACAAGGATCATCATGGGATAAATAGAAAAGGAAATGGACATACAAAGTGGGATAAGACAGGGCTGCACAGGATCTACTGTCTTATTCAAGTTGATCACCTACATGATTATAGAGGAGTTGGAGAAAAAAGGAAAAGGCATTCAGAACCCCCTGTTCAACATTAAAGCACTGTACTGTTGTAATGTGTATATTATAATGTACATGTGAATGTATGACTGTACGTGTCTCGACACCCGGTCGGTGTCGCACAACAGGATGTTTAACAACACGTCGTGCTTTTGGCCGTGGGAAGCTGTGATGAACTGACACTAGGATCAGCAAATGATTTAAAGCGCGAACTGTTATCTCACGTCAGGTCCGATGTACCGTTGCCTGCGTTCTCCAGTTGATTGAAGTGGTTGAGACAACACAATAGCCTTTTAGTTAAGTGATGTGTGGCCGAGCGGTAGCCGTTATAAGTTCACTTTAGTTATCTCTCTCACAGGGCAATACCAAGACAAAATGTAATTTTAACTATATTAACAGTTGTACTACATAAGGTTTACAGTTTACGTGAGCGAGTCGCACGCACACCAGAGCCAGCCACACCAAGGTGCCCGGGGCCGGCGAGCACCACTCGCCCGCCCGCTGCCCGCTGTCTTCTCTCGTCTTCTCCCCCGTCTTCGCGTTGCTCGCTCGTTTTATTTGCTTGTTAGATCGTCCGGAAGGGTGTGGGTTCCGGTTGATGACTGTTGATGAAAGTCATCATTTGCTGATCCTAGTGTCAGTTCATCACAGCTTCCCACGGCCAAAAGCACGACGTGTTGTTAAACATCCTGTTGTGCGACACCGACCGGGTGTCGCCACACGTACAGTCATACATACACATGTACATTATAATATACACATTACATCGCTCGGTTCTCTAAAAGTCGCGACCTCGCGACTCAATCGACCTTTAAAAGCAGTGTACCTACCCATGTTACAGTCGCACAATGTGTACTAGTTAAACGAGGTCCTGTTATGGTTGCATTAAAAAATATATAAAAGTCAGAGCCCGCCTAACGATACAACATCGGGAAATGCCAATGATAATAAAAATAATCATGGAAGTAACAAGAAATGGGCAAAGTACATACAGGGCGAGGTAAACAGGGCTAGAGTCGTGGACATGGAAGCTCAGTACTATTCCGAGAAAACAAAATAATAGCTCGAAAAATTATTTACATGATACATCCTAGAAAAATTAAATTGACTAAACTGTCATTAGGATACATGGTAATGGAGCTATTTGGAATAGTAAACAGAAAAAGGAACAATCATTGAAGAAGATCAGCTACACACTGAACCTTCGAGTCACAACTGAACACAAAACTGTCTCAGAAAAACACTCATCCGTTGCGTGACAATTAATTGCCAGTGTCGTTACCCTCGGCACGCCTTCGAGACGGGTGGGGTTTACAACAATAGATAGGGTTGTGTGAAAAGAGGTAATTTTATCCGTAGAGTCTCCTAATAGTTACAATGTGATAACAAGGACAAGTCTGGAGAACCTTAGAAGCATCGGCAGTCAGCACCACTAACTCCTAATAATCCGGTTTTCAGGTCTTCAGTACTATAAAAGAAAATCCTGTCACCATGTTGTGAAATCACTGTTGTAACAAATCTCAGTGAAATATATAATTCCAGCATAATTGATTAAAGTAATTCCAGCATTAATAAACATTAAATGAAAAAGACAAATTACCACCTATCCCTCGATCGTAACGAACGTGGATGACTGACATCTTTGACGCCAAAAATAATTCCCTTAACGGGTAACAGTGGTATGTCAAGTAAGGGTAAGTAAGACTTGTCTGCTTACTTCCAAAGTTTACAGATATTCACATGCTGGTTACGATAAAATGTTAGGGACAGCATCTGCTCAAGTTAAGTTAAGTCTGTCAGTGCAGAGAAAAAGTATGTTTTAAGCAGAAGCACATGAGGTTCAAGGTTAAATTGTACCTATCCCTATGTTAGTCTACACCCTCGGTTATTACGGCTCCAATTAAATTAAGAAGACTGACTGCCTTGCATCAACTCAGCAATAAAAGAAAAGAGTGGGTTAGAGTGAAAAGTATTACTCAAGCACTCCCCTTCTCGCATGAAAAAGATGCAGGCAAAAGCTTAGGAACCAAACATAAATTAGTAGATGCGAGGATGCAGTTTATAGTCGTGTGGTGGAAAGATACACAAAGCAGCGTCAGGCTGAACCTCAAGCCGGCGCTAGTCTTTGGAGACGATCACTATGCACCATTCTGTGCAAAAAACAAAGATCGTACAGCTCAAATTACCAACCACCTATTAATCTGACTATTTCTGCCTAAACCACGGGTAAAAGAACACCCCAAGGAATTTTTGATTACCGCTGATGACACCCAAAAAGGTTTAGGTCAGAGGGTCGCGAAGGCCCCCCTCCCCGACGAACGTGTCGACGGCAAACGAAGCTTCAAAAAGGACCCAAAATTACTTTAAATGCCATAAAAGTTGGCTGATACCGTGTAGGTTGCCAGTGGGGCTGTAGTCAAGGGATACTGCACTCCTTCGAAGAGGAACTTTAAGGACAATCATGTACACAAGGAACTCTAGTAATAATCCAGCATTAGCTACATAAATGGTTTCTCCATCTGTCAAGTTTCCTTGTTTAAAACACGAGATCAAATCAGCAGATAGCCTATAGGCGTCCACTGGCCAGTTAAAAAGAACACTCATTTGCACAGTGTCCACAGCAAAATTTACACCCTTTACGAGGCTGTGTTGCCCATCTTCCCCAAATGTTTCAAGAAAAAGTGACCGAAACGCATCACAATCCTTCCGTCCTGTGAACGCGCTCCTGTTTATGAGGGCCGTGCGCCCGTTCCCGGGATTGACCTTCGATCGGCTGAGAGATATTTTATCTCCCGGATTTGACACGAATGAAATGTCCATGACAGTCTCACTTTGAAACAAGAAGTCCCTGGCCTAATATTCTGCCTCCCTTGCTACCCTGCGAAAGGCCTAACTGCTGTAGCTGTTAGCGGGTGATTAGGGGCAGAAGCCGTTGTGAGTTTAGTAAGGTAAGTAAATACCTCTTGGTTGCCCATGCAGCGTAGAAGAAGAAAGCACCCTTTGAAGAGTGCTACCACTCCTTACATGACAGTTACCGTTATCCGTGACGGCACTGTCATTTCTCTCTACCCACCCCTCATGGTCTTCGGTGAGAGCTTGTAACTTCGGGTCAGGTTTCTTTGCCATTAAAAAGTGTTACTAGTAAAATGAGGAGTAAAATGGTAAAAGAAAAAAAATTATCGCTGCAAAATTAATTAAAGTAATAATCATTCACCGCTAAGTAAGTGCTCACTCCTCCCCGATGCTTTTAAAATGCACAATAAAAGAGGAAAAAGAATAATGAGTGAGGCTTAGCAAGACAAAACTTATCCACTGTGCAATAAAATACACAAAAGAAAGGAGAAAAGAAAATGAATGATTATACATAAAATGCGTAACAATGTTACTCAAGATAAATATTAAACATCCACACGCCAGAAAAATCAACAGCTGAAAAATCTAATAGATTAGATACGGCCCCACACGCCTAAACACGTGAACATAATAATAATAATTCACCTGAAATCATGTTACAAGTGGTTTAATTACGGAAACCGTATCAATGTATAATGTTAGCTAAAATGTGATAAAAACCTCGAAGACAGCAACTCGATGCCCCACTACTCAGCACGCTCGCGTCCTTTGCCTCGCCGGTGGCTGGGGCAGGGCTGCAGGGGTGGCAGGGTCTGCCGTCCGTCGGCTGGTAGCGGTGGTGGGAGGGGCGGGTCGCAGACAATATACGCCCACCAGTCACCCTCAAATGTCCGAGTTGCCTGGCGAAGAAAAGTGCGCACCTACGACTAGTTGTGTCGTAGGAAGAAACAAGCTTCGAGACACCTCCAAGGAAACTTGGTTGTGCGAGGCGGGGCGCGCGGGCTGTGTGAATTGTGCGGGGCGGGCGGGGCGCTGCCCTCGGGTGTGGCTGGGTGCTGACTTGACGCTCACGGAGCAGGAAAGTCGCGCGCTGCTTCAGCAGAACGCTAGGTACACGCTTCACTGTCTCTGCCCTCACACACGTCACTGAAGTTACGGTTGAGATATATAACAATTCGGAGTAGTTCGTAACCACGCTGCACACCATTTATGTTAACGACTTTTAAGTGTCTTTTTAACGTGGTTAACGACGAGGCGGCCACCAGCCACCATTTTATATTATGTTGCATGAGCAAGTCGCACGAAATCAGAGACAGCCACACCTCAGGGAGCGGGGCAGCGGAGCACCGCTCGCCTGCCCGTCACCCGTTTTCTCTCAGCTTCTCCGCGTTGTTCGCCCGTTTTATTTGCTTGTTGTTCGTCCGGAAGGGTGTGGGTTCCGGTTGATGACGGCTGATGAAAGTCATCATTTGCTGATCCTAGTGTCAGTTCATCACAGCTTCCCACGGCCAAAAGCACGACGTGTTGTTAAACATCCTGTTGTGCGACACCGACCGGGTGTCGCCACACGTACAGTCGTACATTCACATGTACATTATAATATACACATTACATCAGCCACCCGCAGCTATAGCGTATGCATCCACCTTACAGCCTTTGTATCATTACTGTCATCATCATCAGCATGATCCTCACGAGTAACATCATTATCACCACCTCCATCATCGTCATTACCGTAATTTTCATCACCGTCGCCATCGCCATTATCATAATCCTCTAGAGTGTTATTTATGGCGGAGTATGTTGGCGCGGGCGACGCAGCGCGGGGACTGGGCCTCAGAGGATGGGAAATTGAAGTGCAAGTGATAGAGAAAACGAGGAAGAGAAGAAAAATGTAGGCGTAGAAGACACACAGAGATAAAAAAAAAGACGGCGTATGTTACAAGAAAAAAAAAATCTAGCATCGACCGAAATAATGCTCAAAATGCTTACGAAGCCATGCAAAAAAAAAAAAGGATGATTTATACTCTGCATCTTTTACTCGTCATCGTCCTGCCCCTCCCCTCTTTCCTTCTCCTCCCCCTCGTCCTTGTCCTTATTCCCTGTCTCCTCCTCCCCCCTCTTCCTTCTTTCCCTTCTCTTCTTCCTCCTCCTCCTCCTCCTCCTCCTATTACTACTACTACTACTACTACTACAGGTAGTGCAAGAGGAAAGAGACCTCGGGGTCACCATCAACAGTGACTTGAAACAAACAAAACCCTTCAAGTCCGCCTGTAAGAAAGCCAATACTATGCTCGGGTTCATAGCGAGGAACTTCGAATACAAGACGCCGGGAGCTGTGTTATCCTTGTATAATTCGCTGGTAAGACCCCAGCTGGAAAGCGCCGTGCAATGCTGGTCTCTAAATTACAGGAAAGATATTGAATTACTTGAGAGAGTACAGTGCCGCGCCACGAAGATGATACCATCATTGAGGACGAAATCTTACGAAGAGCGACTCGAGCGACTCAACTTCTTCACGTTGGAGAAGAGTCGACTGCGGGGAGACATGATACAAGTCTTTAAGTACCTGAACAAGCTCAGCAATGTTGATCACTCCAAACTCTTCACGCTACAAACTAACCCGGGAACAAGAAACAATGGAAAAAGAATTCAAGCAAAGCGATGCAATACCGACATCGGCAGGAGTTATTTCTCGAGTAGAGTTGTTCGCCACTGGAACAGCCTTCCTGCAGAAGTGGTTAGCGCAGAGGCAATCAACTCCTTCAAGAAACGCATTAATCGACACTTTGCTTCATCTGGAGTGATCTGAATGTATCCAAGAGTAGGTACACAAGTGCTTTAATCCTTCCCGCAGGCCACTCTTATGGCAAACGGATTGATTAAATCACTGAAAGCAGGCAGCCTAGTAATGATCCAACAGGCTTTTTGCTGCCTGTTCGTCCATGTTTCCATGTTTCCTACTTCTCAATTTCATCCTACTTATATATTCTCCTCCTATTTTTTTTCTCCTACTCTCTTCGTTTTCCTCCTCCACCTCTCTCTCTCTCTCTCTCTCTCTCTCTCTCTCTCTCTCTCTCTCTCTCTCTCTCTCTCTCTCTCTCTCTCTCTCTCTCTCTCTCCTGCATAACTGCCCTAATTTGGTTATCATAATTATCTATAGACTCGCTTTTTGTCTTCCTTCGCCTCCTCTTCTGTACCTGACAGTGTCGCCCAGTCGATATGGGGGAGGTTAAAGTCTCCTAATATCAGTGAGTCGTTATTATTAAGTGACTGCCTTAAGACGCTGTACATTTCAAGGTCGTCATCGAGTGATTGCCCGGGAGGTCTGTAGGTGACAGATATATTTAAATTGACTTTTGCAATGAGAGAGAGAGAGAGAGAGAGAGAGAGAGAGAGAGAGAGAGAGAGAGAGAGAGAGAGAGAGAGAGAGAGAGAGAGAGAGAGAGAGAGAGAGAGAGAGAGAGAGAGAAGAAGAATGTCTTAAAACGCTATTTTTTCCCTTCCCTATACACACACACACACACACACACACACACACACACACACAAACACACACTGATGGAGTTTTATTCAGCCTGACGAAGCGGCGGGCGGCTGATGCAAAAAGTAACGAGACGATTGTGTGATGGAGAGGCTGATAAAGGAGAGGAGGGAAGGAGGGATAGAGGGAGGGAAGGGAAGGAGATGGAAAGGGAGAAAAGACTTGGGAAGCTTGTCAGAGAGAGAGAGAGGGAAAGAGAGAGGTAGTGGGAGACAGAGGTGAATGTAGAAGAGGTATAGAGATGAGGGGAAGGAGGGTAGATAGGGAGGGAGGGGAGCAGAGGAAATAGGAGACAAGGAGAGTTGGTGAGCTTATCAGAGGATGTGAGAATAAAGGAGGGAAGGGGAGGTGAATGGAGAAGGGGTATGGAGGTATGGATTGAAGCGGGGAAGGGAGGGAGAGGAAGAGAGGGAAGGAGGGATTAAAGGAGTCGGGTATGTACCTTGTCTGAAAAAGAGAGAATGCAGTAGGGAGAAGGAGGAAGTCATTGGTAAAAGAGAGTGAATGAAGAAGAGACTAGGGAAACGGAGGTGAATGGAGAAGAGGTGTAGAGAGGTGGAGAGAAGAGGGGAAGAAGGAGGGAGGATGAGGGAGGAAGAGAGAGAAGAGTCGGGGAGCTTATCTAAAAATGAGTGAAGGAGGGAGTGTGAAATCGAAAAAAAAAAGTATAGAGAGATAGGGAAGAAAGAAGGGAAGAGAAGGAAGTAGAGAAGAGAGTAGTTTGGGGCTTATCCTAAAAAGAGAGAGAATGGAGAGATAAAAAGGGAGTCAGAAATGAATGATAAAGTTAGGTCGAAGAGAAGGAAAGAGGAAGGGAAGAGAAGAAGGAAGAGGAAGAGAGAGAATGAAGAAAAGAGAAGGAAGAAGTCAGAGACGAGTAGTGAAGAGGTAAGGTGGGAGAGAAGGAACGAAGAAGAGAGGAGAAGAAGGGAGACGAAGAGAGAGAGAGAGGGAATAAGGGATGAAGAGGGAGAGAGAAAGAAAGACTGAATGAGAAAAAAAGAAAAGGAGGAGAAAGACCGTGTAAAAAAAAAGTAAACAATATAGTCAGCCTTATTCCCCGGCCGGCGTGTTGTCAGCGGGGCGAGGTTATTAAATTACAGACAGGGCAACAGGTGGCGCTAAATTGCATGGCTCGATTTTTCCCCGCGGTAAATGGGGTAAGACCAAAGGAAGGCACAACACAGAGACGCGGCGAAAAATGTACCTGACGGACGGCGGGGAAGAACAGCGATCGAGGGAGTGCAGGGAGGAAGGAAGGAAGAGTGAGAAGCAAAAGGGAGAAGTAATATTGTAAGGGATGGAAAGAGGGAAGAAGGAAAAAAGAGCAAGAAAAGAAAGGTGAGAATTAGAATGGAGGAGCATAGGAAAGATGAAATAAAGTAAGAGGCGGGGAAGATTATGGAGAAACGGCGAAGGGAAGGTATATTTGGAAAGCTGAGACTGGTGGGAGTGCCAGAAATAAAGTAAGAGACAAGGAGACAGCCGAGGACGAGAATTAAATGGAAGCTTTTTTTTCTTTCCTTTTTACAGCAGAGGAGTCAGTTCAAGGGCATAAAAAAAAGGTAACAAATGTTAAAAAAAAAGCCCGATACTCACTGCTCCTAAAAAGAGTTAGAGGAGTGGCCGAAAGATAGGTCAATTTCGGGAGGAGAGGTGTCCAGATACCCTCCTCTTGTGTTATGGAGAAATAGTGCAGAGGGAACTTATATTTAGAAGGTTGAATCAGACTGACGGAACTTCCTAAATACAACAAGAGACAAGTATTGACTGGAGAAAGTGAGGAATAGCTAGCAGGTTACGACGCGGAGGTAGTGTGTGTGTCTGGGGTGGGAGGGACGGGGGCTATGTAGAGTTGAAACGTCTTATAGAAAGCGAAGAAAAATTAGGTTGCGATGAAGAAGTAGTGTGCGGAGATGGCGTGAAATGGAAACGGCAAAATATACCGAAAGAGTTGGCTAATAATAAGTTGACGCAGGAGCACTTTTTAAGGTGGCGTGTGTGGCGGCGTTGACCCTTTTGGTTGTGTAAAGAAAAAAAGAAAACTCTCTCTTTGATCTACCGGGCCACCGTTGCCGGATTATCGTACTCAGAGGCTCGTATATACCGGTTTCTGAGCCATAGCTATTGCCAAAAACACCAATAATTATAATTAACCACTTTAACGATAACTATATATGAAGGTAGTTATTGGGGTCGAGGAGGCAGTTTTGGGGTCGGAAATCGGCAAACATAGGCGGCTGAGTACGACAATCTGGCAACGCTGATTATTCTACCCTAAGTCTATAAGAGGTTTTGCAGCTGACGTCATTAGTGGGGGTGCGGGGGTAGCGCGGGCCTGCACGGTCATCTTGGTAGTCAGTGGTGGTGGTCAGTTGTCAAAGCAAACCTTGGTGTCGGCTGCACAACTTACAGCACAAGTACTCTGTGTTCGTCATGGGATACGTATGCTGTGCGGTTGGATGTTCTAACCGACACGGGAGAGATGCCGTGTCATTTAATAGATTTCCAGCGAATGCAGAAGGGCGGGGGAAGTGGATAACAGCTATGAGGAGGGAAAACTGGCTGCCGTCTGCTTCATCTCGACTTTGCAGTGCTGGTTTTGCCAGAGGTATATATTACAGGCAAGACTGATCAGATTATTACATGAGGCAACACTCATTTAGGTATTGTCCCGGGTCCCCTAGCTTATTGTGTGGCGGGGGATTACTTTGGAACGGGATTTACATGAGCTGGCGGAGATAAACACGCATGTCGGCGCTCAAGCAGGGGAAGAAAATAGGAAATTCAGTGGAGGCACATTGCATAGAGGGACAGAGCTCAGTGCTGGGTGGAATATATAAGTGTACGCAGGGAAGTGACCAAGAGTGCGTAGTGTAAGGTGACTTGCCGTCACCTGCCCTCACCTGTCGTCACTTGCCCTCACCTGTTTGCCTGCCTGTGCTGCCTACCTGGGCATCACTGGTCAGCAACAGGAGATCGGCCATCCAACCAATCAGCCAGTCAACCAGCCAGCCAGCCAGCCAATCAGCCAATCAATCACCCAGTCAGTCATCCAATCAACCAGTCAGCCATCCAGTCGGTCAATTAGACAGACAGTCAGTTTACCAATCAGCCAGCCAATCAACCCACCAGGCAACCAGTCAACCCACCAGTCAACCAGACAGCCAGTCAGCTAGACAGCCAGTCTACCAGTCTCCTCCTCCAAAAGCACTGATTTGTTCGAGTTCGATGTATCTTAGCTTCGCAGCACTCTCAAGCGATCTCGCGTAATCACTTAACACAAATGATGCTGAAGGTCCTGCCATTTGCCCGCGGGTAGTGACTTGGGGAGGGGGCACACGTGGTCCGTCTGCGCACTCTGCTGGAGAGGTGACCACCAGCGGGTTTGCAGACGACGCACAAGGTGCAGACGACGCTATTTCGTGACGTTACTGCAAAACCCCTATACCAAGTCAAGTCCCTTTTTTTTTTTTTTTTTTTTTTTTTTTTTACGTTGTTGCCTATTGCGCCGGTAGGCATCTTCTCGGTGGGGCCTGATGGTCGGCCCAAGGCTTCTTCCAGGTGGGGCCTGATGGTCGGCCCAGCCCGTTCTGGCGCAGGCGAGTGTTTATAGTGGCGCCATCTTGCATTGGCTCATGCTGCCCCCCGGAACTCGTACTTGATTCGCTTGGACGGCTTCCTCTAGAGTCCTGGTTGATGGGTGGTCTTCAGGACAGCATGTGGGTAGTTTTAAGCCACTCGGCGGTGACCGAAAAATCTGAGTGGTAGCGTGAGGATTCGAACCCGCGTCGTCCATCACGCGGCGAATGTGGGTCCAGTACGCTATCACTTCGGCCACCGCCTACCCTGCTTCAAAACTGCGACCGGTACGCGCAGGAGGCGGTTTTTGGGCGGAACAGCGGGATGACGTCACTTGAAGCTAAAAAAAATAAGAAATACCCGCCAGTTCAGGGGTGACTAAAGTTGGGGTCGTGTGTGCACTCTGGATGTACATTCTCGCCTCCTTTCACAGCGCGTCCATGGGCAAGCCACTGACAAAAAAAATATGGCTTTTTACTGTGCTATTGCGTGACTGTAATTCCAATGCTTACAAATGGCAGTGTGGGGTGTGAAGGAGGGCATGATGAAGTGATTGATTTAAATTAGTCCGCCTTTCTTCGTTTTCTCTAAATCCCTGTTTCTATATTCTCTAGTTTGGCTCGAAGCAATGTCACGCATAAACCACGCCTCTGCCGTATCTCCTCCCACAAACCTGCGTATGACCTGACTTGGTGTATATAGACCTAGATTCTACCCACATGCTCAAAATACTGAAACTCCCACGAGCATAAAAATAGCATAAAAAGTAACAGTAAAAGATCATTCGTCTCTGAAACTATAAAGCATTGTGGTATATATATCAGGTGATGTAACTTGTTCAGTGTGATGATGTATTAGGTATGTTTATTAAGAACTTTTTGGAATGACGATATAAAGTTTGTATAGCATTGTGATGTGTTCTTGCATATATAAAGGTATGGGTTATTTTTATAATTTCCATAATAGTAGTAGTAATAGTAGTAGTAGGAGTAGGAGGAGGAGGAAAAGGAGGAGGAGGAGTAACAGTGGGGCAGTAGGAAAATCATTTAGTATTAGGGAGAGGGAAGAGAATTTGGGAGGATAAAAAATGGCTAGCTAAATAGGATAGATAAGAAGAGAAGAATATAGGAGGCAATGGAGGTAACGGAGAAGGAAAGTAAAGAGGGCTAAGGCGTGGGAGGATGAAAAAAGGAGTACAGAGGGAGAGGGGATGACTAGAGTAGCACATTAGATTTGATAAACTGTATTAACACCTCAAACTCACTTCACGTCTCATTTCCCTCCTCAAACTCACCTCTCGTCTCTCATCTCCCTCCTCAAACTCACTTCTCGTCTCTCATCTCCCTCCTCAAACTCACTTCTCGTCTCTCATCTCCCTCCTCAAACTCACCTCTCGTCTCTCATCTCCCTCCTCAAACTCACTTCTCGTCTCTCATCTCCCTCCTCAAACTCACCCCTCGTCTCTCATCTCCCTCCTCAAACTCACTTCTCGTCTCTCATCTCCCTCCTCAAACTCACTTCTCGTCTCTCATCTCCCTCCTCAAACTCACTTCTCGTCTCTCATCTCACTCCTCAAACTCACTTCTCGTCTCTCATCTCCCTCCTCAAACTCACTTCTCGTCTCTCATCTCACTCCTCAAACTCACTTCTCGTCTCTCATCTCCCTCCTCAAACTCACTTCTCGTCTCTCATCTCCCTCCTCAAACTCACTTCTCGTCTCTCATCTCCCTCCTAAAACTCACTTCTCGTCTCTCATCTCCCTCCTCAAACTCACCTCTCGTCTCGTAGCACATGTATTTTCCTTTCATTTCGCTCATACAAACAGTAAACTAAAGGAGCTCACCTGACACGCAGCAATGGTCCTCAGCAGCAGGAAGAGAGGAGGCGCTGCCGTTAGTGGCGGGGACAGTGGTGAGAGAAGCGAGACTGCGGCCACCATGTCAGGACTGTGTGTGTGTGTGTGTGTGTGTGTGTGTGTGTGTGTGTGATTTTTGTTTTACGTCTACATGTGTGCGTTTAAATGTATAAGCTGTGTAAGTTTTTTTTTCCGTTTTAAGTTTTTTTTTCGTATTATCTTGTTTACTTCGTTCGTGTGTGTGTGTGGGGGGGGGGGGGGTAGCATCTCCTCCTCTCAAGATACACACACGCACACTAACACGCATACAACTCCTCACGCACACTGGTAAGAACGTACTGGCCCTGTAATAATAATAATAATAATAATAATAATAATAATAATAATAATAATAATAATAATAATAATAGGTTTATTAATGTAAGGCAGCCGTCAGGCTGAAAATATACAAATTAAATTAAAAATGCAAGAAACTAATAGTAAATAGGCTACACTAGAGGGAGGGAGAGGGTGGGGGGTGGTTTGGGAGAGCTAAAAATAGAGACATAAGGGAGAGGGAGGGTGGTGTGAAGGGGGAACTTAGAGGGGTAGCGGCGAGGTGCTAAACTCCACCGCGGCCCTTTGGGTATGACTGTCACTGGGCATTGTTTATCATCCGCACCATCGCGGGCACTGCGCTACGTTTGTAACGTCGGTACGCGGCGCCCTGAAGGGGTTGAGTTTGTTGTGGTGTCTGGTGAAGCGGGTGGGAGGAGGCGCGTCGGGGGGCAGAAGGTGGCGAAGGCGAGGATGGTGAAGCAGGGAGATTCCGAATTTTCTGAGGGCGTCCTGGTGCCTGTCAGAGAGCCTCGGGAGACTCAGGGTTGCCAGGGCATTGTCGTAGGTGTAGGAGATGCTTGTAGCTGGCGCCTTGTGGGTTGCACGTAGGTGGCGACTTGTGAGATGCTTGTAGCTGGCGCCTTGTGAGTTGCACGTAGGTGGCGACTTGTGAGATGCTTGTAGCTGGCGCCTTGTGAGATGCACGTAGGTGGGGTGGAGATGCGGGGTTACATTTGGTTGGCAGCGGTCACCCCGCGCCTGTGCCTTCGCTACCTCGTTCTCCTCCAAGCCACGAGAACTCACCAACAAACTCCGGGGACAGGCGTACAAGGGAAGAAGGAGTCAACGCACCTGCCGTCCGCGGCACCGCACCTGCCGTCCGCGGCAACGCACCAGGCGCCAGCTACAAGCATCTCACAAGTCGCCACCTACGTGCATCTCACAAGGCGCCAGCTACAAGCATCTCACAAGTCGCCACCTACGTGCAACCCACAAGGCGCCAGCTACAAGCATCTCACAAGTCGCCACCTACGTGCAACTCACAAGGCGCCAGCTACAAGCATCCCACCGCTGCCACCAAATGTAACGGGCTTGTCGGGGGGCGTTTAAAGGGTGTTGATTAAGACTTCAGCTTCCTTAAGGCGAATTATATTCGTAGCCTTTATGTACAAGAAGCGACGGAGCGAGAGCGACTGTCGTTGTGTGTCAGTCGGACTCTCGTGAAGGAGTCGGCGAGTTACAGGTTGGAAAATAATTGTTACAATTGGTCACGTATGTCAAGGTGACCTCCACGCACCATCGGAGTGCTAAGTATACAAAACTGAGACGGTAAACACTGACGGACGACATTCCTATAAGGTGGCGTGATCTATCTGTCGTGGGTTTTTTCCATTGACAATTGTATGCCTAATTCGTGGTGATATTAAATAATAATAATACATTGATATCCTACTATAACAATTCAATACCTTTTCCTTACCTCCAATCCTTCTGCTTACTCTGTCAAACTGTTCTCTCTGTTAGGCTCCTCCGATCATAACCTTATTTCTGTATCCTGTCCTATCGCTCCTGTACATACTCTGGACCCACCGAAGAGGCGATGCTTCTGGCATTTTGCTTCAGCTCGGTGGGGCGACCTGAGGATGTACTTTTTCCAATTTCCCGTGGAATGATTACTGCTTCCAGGAGAGAGACCCCTCTGTGTGTGCTCAGCGCATCACAGAGGTGATTGTCTCTGGAATGGAGGCATACATTCCACGTACATACTCTACTCCTCATGCTAAAAAGCCTTGGTTTAATCATGCTTGTTCTCGTGCTATTAAAGATAGAGAGGCAGCTCACAAAAGGTTCCAGAGCTTTCGAACTCCCGCTAACTTTGATCTTTACATTTCAACCCGGAATCGTGCCAAATCTATTCTCCGACTTACCAAAACTTCTTTCATTAATAGAAAATGTCAACACCTTGCTTCTTCTAATTCTTCCCGTGACTTCTGGCATCTAGTAGAAAATATCTCCTCCAATTTCACTTTTTCCTCTTTCCCTCCTCTCCTTAATCCTGACGGCAGCACTGCCGTCTCATCTGTCTCTCAAGCTGAACTCTTCGCTCAAACTTTCTGCAAGAACTCCACCCTGGACGATTCTGGGCATATTCCTCCTACTCCTCTGACTCCTTTATGCCTGTTATTAAGATTCTTCCAAATGATGTTTTCTATGGCCTCTCTGGCCTCAACTCTCAGAAAGCTTATGGATCTGATGGAGTGCCTCCTATTGTCCTTAAAAACTGTGCTTCTGTTCTGACACCCTGCCTGGTGAAACTCTTTCGTCTCTTCCTATCAACATCTATCTTTCCTTCCTGCTGGAAGTATGCCTTTGTACAGCCTGTGCCTAAGAAGGATGACCGTTCTAATCCCTCAAACTGCCGCCCTATAGCTTTAAATTCCCATCTATCTAAAGCTTTTGAATCAATCCTTAACCGGAAGATTCAAAAGCACCTTTAGACGTCTAACCTTCTATCTGATCGCCAGTATTGATTCTGCAAGGGGCGTTCTACTGGCCATCTTCTTGCTCTCTTAACTGACTCTTGGTCATCCTCTCTTAGCTGTTTCGGTGAAACTTTCTCTGTTGCGCTAGACATATCGAAAGCCTTCGATAGAGTCTGGCACCAGTCTTTGCTTTCTAAACTGCCCTCTTTCGGATTATATCCCTCTCTCTGTTCCTTTATCTCCAGTTTCCTTTCCGGCCGTTCTATCTCTGCGGTGGTAGACGGTCACTGCTCCTCCCCTAAACCTATCAACAGTGGCGTTCCACAGGGCTCTGTCCTATCACCCACTCTCTTCCTGTTATTCATCAATGATCTTATTTCCATAACAAACTGTCCTGTCCACTCATACGCCGACGACTCCACTCTGCATTATTCAACTTCTTTCAATAGAAGACCCTCTCAACAGGAAGTACACGACTCCAGACTGGAGGCTGCAGAACGCTTAGCCTCAGACCTTGCTATCATTTCCGATTGGGGCAGAAGGAACCTTGTCTCCTTCAATGCCTCAAAAACGCAATTTCTCCACCTATCAACTCGACACAATCTTCCAAACACCTATCCCCTATTCTTCGACAACACTCAGCTGTCACCGTCTTCAACGCTAAACATCCTCGGTCTATCCTTAACTCAAAATCTCAACTGGAAACTTCATATCTCCTCTCTCGCTAAATCAGCTTCATCGAGGTTGGGGGTTCTGTATCGTCTCCGCCAGTTCTTCTCCCCCGCGCAGTTGCTATCCATATACAGGGGCCTTGTCCGCCCTCGTATGGAGAATGCATCACACGTGTGGGGAGGCTCCATTCACACAGCTCTTCTGGACAGAGTGGAGTCTAAGGCTCTTCGTCTCATCAGCTCTCCTTCTCCTACTGATAGTCTTCTACCTCATAAATTCCGCCGCGATGTTGCCTCTCTATCTTCTATCGATATTTCCACGCTGACTGCTCTTTTGAACTTGCTAACTGCATGCCTCCCCCCCTCCCGTGGCCCCGCTGCACACGACTTTCTACTCATGCTCATCCCTATACTGTCCAAACCCCTTATGCAAGAGTTAACCAGCATCTTCACTCTTTCATCCCTCATGCTGGTAAACTCTGGAACAATCTTCCTTCATCTGTATTTCCTCCTGCCTACGGCTTGAACTCTTTCAAAAGGAGGGTATCAGGACACCTCTCCTCCCAAAATTGACCTTTCTTTCGGCCACCTCTTTTGATTTTTTTTTTTTTTTTTGAACAGTGAGTAGCGGGCTTTTTTTTTTTTTCTTGTGCCCGTGAGCTGTCTCCTTTGTTGTAAAAAGAAAAAAAATCTGTGGTCTCTACGATGACGAGAACCGAAATTATGGCCAAAAATATATGAATCTGACATTTGGTGCGACCTTGACCTTTGACATAAAAATATATAATGGGTTCTATTCTGGATGGACACAAAGCTTCCCTGAAAAACTAGTTGAGATATCCGCAATATTGTGCATAGGAGACTGTTAACGAACGAACAAACAAACAAACAAATAAACATACAAAAAAACACAAAGAAAGAACAAACAACAGCAGACCTGCTGGTCCTAACGAGGCTGTTTGTGACAAGCTACACTAACTATCTAATCAAAGGTGAAAGATGAAGGACAGCAAAGGCGAAGGCTCCTCCCCACCATGCAGCATGGAAAAACTGCATGGAATTTATGTAGGAAAGAGGAAAGAACTACCATTACTACTACCACTAACCGGGCGATAAACGCGGACAAGGACACCAGTATTCGAAAGAACTTAACGTTATTACGACAATGAGTAATATCTTAGTTGCTGGTTGGATTCAAAATACTTGTCTAATCTATTCTTGAAGGCCGTAACTGTTGTACTATCAACGACATCACAGGGTAGAGAGTTCCAAACATTAACAACTTGATTGAAGAAGAAGTGTTTAGCTTCGTGCGACGAGAATCTTTTACCACTTATCTTCAAATTGTGATTTCTTCTTGTTCTATTTGATCGATCAATTGTAAAGTAATCTTCCGCATTAATATCACTGAATCCTTTGAACATTTTAAACACTTCTATTAGATCGCCTCGCATTCTTCGTTTTAATAGGCTAAATAAATTTACTTCTTTAAGCCTTTGTTCATATGCTAAATTTATCAAACTAGGAATCATCTTTGTTACTCTTCGTTGAACCCGTTCCAACTTTTCTATGTCTTTTCTGTAATAGGGAGACCAAAACTGTACACAGTACTCTAGACGGGGTCGAGCCAACGAATTATACAGTTTTAATATTTCTTTTTCCGATTTATTATTAAAGACTCGTCCGATGAAGCCAACCAATTTGTTTGCAGTTTGAACTACCTCTAAACAATGCAGACCGGGCTTTAAATCGCTTGATATATTGATTCCAAGATCCTGTTCTTTACTTACTGCAGAAAGTTGTTGGCCATTCATTACGTACCGAACGCGATTGTTATTTTTTTCCAATGTGCAACACTTTACATTTGTCAACGTTAAATTTAATTTGCCATTGACTGACCCAACGTGCAAGTCGATCTAGATCTGATTGTAAACCTTCTTCGTCGAGTGTCGCAGTTACTTTACTAGCAATTTTTGTGTCATCAGCAAATTTTTATACTTTGCAAGTGAGCCCATCATCGATATCATTAACATAAATTAAGAAGAGCATGGGGCCAAGCACTGATCCTTGAGGTACGCCGCTTCTGACGTCGAGCCAGTTAGATGTAACACCGTTTAGAACTACTCTATGTTTCATCTCAGAGAGCCAGTCCACAAGCCTATTGTGAATGTTACCCGAGATACCATGCGCCAATAGTTTGCTGAGCAATCGTTGGTGGGGGACCTTATCAAATGCCTTTTGAAAATCCAGATATATGATATCTACTGATCTGCTTTCATCGAACACCTCAAAAATATAATGAAAAAAATCAAGTAAGTTAGTTAAACACGAACGTTTACTACGGAAGCCATGCTGCGAATTATTTATCATATTATTTTCTTCGAAGAATTTCACCATATTGTCGCGAATGATAGTCTCCATTAACTTACAAACAATCGATGTCAGGCTAATTGGTCGATAGTTTCCTGGATGAGACTTGTCCCCCTTTTTGAAAATTGGTGTGACATTTGCAAGTTTCCAATCCGACGGAACTTTTCCAGCTGTTAAAGATTTATTGAATATGATGGAGAGCGGTTTACAAATTTGATGTTTGATTTCTTTTAAGACCCTAGGGGTAATTTTGTCTGCTCAAGGAGCTTTGCTCTCCGCCAGCTCTTCTCCCTCGAACAGATGCTTTCCATTTATAGAGGCCTTGTCCGCCCTCGTATGGAGTATGCGTCTCACGTGTGGGGGGGCTCCACTCACACAGCTCTCCTGGAGAGAGTGGAGTCTAAGGCTCTTCGTCTCATCAGTTTTCCTCCTCTTACTGATAGTCTTCTACCTCTTAAATTCCATCGCCACGTTGCCTCTATCTTCTATCGATGTTTTCACGCTGACTGCTCTTCTGAGCTTGCTGATTGCATGCCCCCCCGCCCCCCTCCCGCGGCCCCGCTGCACTCGACTGTCCACTCTAGCCCATCCCTATACTGTCCAAACCCCTAATGCGAGAGTTAGCCAGTATCTTCACTCTTTCTTCCCTTACACTGGTAAACTCTGGAACAGCCTTCCCTCGTATGTATTTCCTCCTGCTTATGACTTGGCCTCTTTCAAGAAGAGTATCAAGACACCTCTCCACCCGAAGTTGACCTCTCATTTGGCCACTATTTTCTATCTTCTGTTGTGGGAGCGGCAAGTAGCGGATTTTTTTTCTACACTCTTTTTGTTGCCCTTCAGCCGACTCTTTTGTTGTATAAAAAAATAATAATAATATACGGTTTATCTAATTATGGCAGCCATTAAGCTGAAAATGTACATATCATAGCTACATGTTCAAAATGAATTAGGGCGTGATACAATTACAAGAAGGGGGCTGTGGGTGTGGGAGGGTTGTAGTATTTGTGGGAACTTAAGGGCGAAGGTGCTTGGGGGGTGATCGTTTGGCATGGAGTGCAGTGAGTGGTGGTATCGAGAAGGGGAGTCCGAAGGATATCCTCTTCAAGGTGTTAATCCGTAGGTCGACGCTGAGTCAGGTGATGATTGGTGGAGTGCAGGTGGGCAGTGTCTGGGTAGGTCACTCATGGTTCCGGCTTAGCAACGAGGAATTATTAAGGGGTCGGTGAGCCCTAAGGGGCGGCTGCTGCCGGGTTGCTCTGCTGTCGTGGGAACATGTGCATAGTCGTGATGAGGGGGCGTGCATCATATTCAACCGGAGTGACGAAGCACCAACACTGAACTGGCACCTGAACAGAAGCAGGGTGTACATCGGGACCTGGGCGCGTCAGCAGGAACGGGGTAGATGGCGAGCGTCGGCGTCACACAGCCTTCCCTACCCTCAGCGGCATCACCAACATACTGCACTCTCACTGTCTGTTTATATAATTGAATTCATTGCGTTCGATGTTCTTCGTAGTTCCCTGAAGGAATGGGAAGGGGCGGAGAATGGAAAAGGGGCGGTAGAAAGGTCAACAGGCTGACCGGTGGCTGCTGCTAGGCCGGGGTCACACAGTCACGGTCTTGACCCCCGGCGCCCCGATGTCGGGGCACACATCGACAGTTTTGGAAATTTCAAAACAATCGGAGCCCTCCCCTACATTTTACCCGTCGGCAATAAGCTACGACTGTCGGATTTCCATCTCAACGTCGGCAATGGTCGGCATTTCAAGCGATTTACTTACGATGGTCGTAACGTACGTCTGGCAGCGGAACATTTCCAACGCCGGTGTCGCATTTTTGGCTGCTCTCCTGTTTCTGGCAGTCCGTTTTGTTGACAAACAAAATGGTGGATCGCTATGAACACGGTTTGGTGTACGCAGTTGGTCGCTTGTAAATAAATGGCTGTCCCTTCAATTTCTTCAAGCACGGGAGGGCATATTATTTTACTCTTTCATAGGAAAAACATTCAAGAATCCAGTACAGCGCTCAGTTTTGTAATATGTGAAGTGAAGGGACAACAAATAGCCTTCATGCAATGTTTCATGAGTAAATTTACGGGAAATAGCATCTTGCTATTTTCAAAAAACAAAACTGTCTCGCTGTGCATATGGAGGCCCACAGTTTTGACAGATTTTTTGTAGGGGGGCTAGAGGAGATCATAGATTCATGAGGTGTGTGTGTGGGGGGGGGGGGGGGGGTGAGCGAAATGAGCGAGGCCATGTTGTTAGGGGATGCGTGAGAATAACTTTGCTTATCAAAAAGTCTTTGTTTGTTTAAATTCGCTTCTGAGTATGCACAGTTCACAGGAGGCCTGGGTGAAGGACAGGAGGTTTTGGTGTTAACAATCAAGTGGTTTCAAAAGTTTAACCCTAGATTCGTATCACTGTAATTTTGATACGTGAAAGGTATGACCGGTCCATATGGACCGGCTGAGAAAAATAATAGAAAAAAAAATACAATCAGTAATTTTAATGAGCTTTGCATATACAGATATGACAAAATAGGTAATTTTGACTGACATCAGAGTAATTATAACTATATTAGCTAATAAGTACAAGTGTAGTTAATAAAGAAATAAAACTACTTCTACATCACGGTTGCTTTTCGAAAATATTTAAAAAAGATACAATAGAGGCATGTATTGAATAAAGCCTAGAAAATGATAAGGTTGGAGACTTGATCTTCACTACACAGGACCACAGAACCCAGTACAGAACAAAAAATGTGGTACCTGGAGCATATGAAAATATATAACATGGATGGTATCACTAGGTCCACCTGAGATCATATTATACCCTGTATAGCAGTGGGAGCGCAGATCGAGTACGTGCGTCCTGACTCATAGTCATAAGCACTCTGGCGTGCGACAAGAAGGACCAGAACCACTGTACATGGACTGCCGAGAGAAATATAGCGCGAAACTCAAAGCGTAGAAAGCGCACCGGTCAAGGTGGACCTACAAATACCAATCCAGGGTTAATAAGGTGCTATAACAACAACTTCAAGGTTAAGTTTTTTATTCATTCCTGACTAAGTTGAGTGTTAGTGTAGAGAATTCCGCTTCAGGCTCTCAAGAATGTGGATTGTGTCTTGGCGTGGCCACGAGATTATCGACATTGGGGCTTGGCAGACGAAGGATACTTCACGGGAACATTGTTGATCGTTGAAGTAACCACTCTTCGTGTGACTGAACTCCAAACAATGCTCTTGGCCACGAAAATTGTCGGGCTGGTCGAATGCCCAGAAGGGCATGCCCATGGTGACGGTAGACCCGTCCATCCAAGTCCACGAACCCTCATGGCGCCGGTCCGAAGCGCCGAGCCAGTGCTCGCTTTTGCCATCTGAGGGGTAATTTTGGGGTGTTTTTTAGATAAATCAATGACTTATATATATCTATATATATATATATATATATATATATATATATATATATATATATATATATATATATATATATATATATATATATATATATATATATATATATATATATATATATATATATATATATATATATATATATATATATATATATATATATATATATATATATATATATATATATATATATATATATATATATATATATATATATATATATATATATATATATATATATATATATATATATATATATATATATATATATATATATATATATATATATATATATATATATATAGACCTGACGGAGTGAAAGAGAGCAAGGTAATAGTGGTAATGGTAGTGGTATGCTGATAGTGATGATGGTGGTGGTGAGGAGATCGTGAAAGTGACTGAAGTGACTTTGGGAGTTAGGAGGAAGGTGAAGGTGATGATGGCAGCGGTGGTGAGGAGGTCGATGGTGATGATGACGGAGACGTTGATAGGTATTGGCGTGTGGAAGAGAATAATGGTGATGATCGTCGTGGTTTTGGTGATGATGATGGCGGTGGCGGTGCTTGCCGGTGGTGCCTGGGTGAAGGACAGAGAGGTTTTGGTATTAACATTCAAGTGGTTTCAAACGTTTAATAAGGTGCTATAACAACAACTTCAAGGTTAAGTCTTTGATTCATTCCTGACTAAGTTCAGTGTTAGTGTAGAAAATTCCCTTTCCTTAGAATCTGGATTGTGTCTTAGCGTGACCACGAGTTTTTCGACCTTGGGGCTTGGCAGATGAAGGATTCTACTCTGGAACATTGACCATCGTTAGAAATGTATTCCCCAAGAATTCCAAACAATGCTCTGGCCATCATTGTTGGGCTCGTTGAATGAATATATATATATATATATATATATATATATATATATATATATATATATATATATATATATATATATATATATATATATATATATATATATATATATATATATATATATATATATATATATATATATATATATATATATATATATATATATATATATATATATATATATATATATATATATATATATATATGTGGTTCCACAGCGGGCGCATCAGGTTGCAGTCGTCCACTATTGCCAGAGACCCCCTTGTTCCAGGGACTTGCAGTACTCTTGTGCGCCGAACCTGCAGGATAAGCACATCAGTACCTGAGCTAGGAGTCAACCTTGCCCGGGCCATGGGGCGAGGGCTTCCCGTTGTGCCCACCCCAGCACGCGACCGCTGTTGCCAAGATCCAAATAACAGAACAGGAAGAGAAGTCAAGAGAGGTGTCACTCACCAGTTCTTTTTGAGATTGCCACTGAAGTAGAAGCAGCCGCCGCCCACCAGCTGGAAGGGCGGCTTGCAGGCTGTGGGAACGGATATCGTTAATTAATGCACCTAGGAATGGGTGCACCTTAGAAAGGTTAACATAGCTAATGCGGCATTATCAGTGAACAAGAAAATGACTCGGTTTATGACTTTGCATTCATAATACACATCTCGATCATTCCCGTTAGAAAGGGAATGTTGTCTCTCGGATGGGAAGGTAAGATGGCAAAGACTTGATACTTTGTAGCCAGTACGTGTTTATGTAGCGTTGATATGAGTGTGCTTGAACATAGTGCCGTGTGGCTCGTGTTTAAGTTTACCGCCCCTTCCTCCACCTCGACAGCACCTCTGCGGGCAGAGCAGGGTGGCTGAGGTGGAAGGAACCGTACGGGGCCGCCACCCTGCGGGCCCTAACTCACCTGACGCTGCAGATAGGCCAGCAACGGCCACAATGAAGACGCAAGCGATGCGAGTCATGCTGGCAGTTCTGGCCGGCTGCCCACGCCTCGCCGGCTTTATACCACCATCATCGTCATCATCATCATCTCCCACTGCTACAGTGTCGTCATGCGCCTGCCTGCTCGCATCCACCGGCGCGCCCCAGATGTTTCCCAACTGTTTCGGGAATAATCGGGAGTCAATTATGAAATACTGAAGGAGAGAGAGAGAGAGAGACGTAGCGAAGACCTCAACAGGAAAACAACACGATAAGGCATCAGTGACGTAAGAAACAGGTGCGTGGCAGGCCCTTGTCGCTGGGGCGTGAAGACGTAAATGACAGTGCTTAAGTTGGAGTGTATGTATATATGTAGGTATATTGTATTTTTTGTACACTTATTTTTTATATATATATATATATATATATATATATATATATATATATATATATATATATATATATATATATATATATATATATATATATATATATATATATATATATATATGGTGAATAGGCACCACGTCAGTGCACTTGGGCAATTCCTTGATGTATACCTGTGTGTTTAATGAAAAAGAGAGGCAGGTATGTGGATTAAA